>NW_004086839.1:0-3137 GCF_000220395.1 Ichthyophthirius multifiliis
AAATAAAATAAATGACTATATTTAAACTTGAAATCATTTAAACTACTTTTATTATCAATAATTTAATACAAATTATTAATATTAATATTTTCCTGTTAATTATGTTTACAAGCATTACTTACAAATTTAAAGCTTTATATAGATATGGAATGCTAAATAAAACTCAATGCAGAATCAAATATTTACTAATTAGCTTTTTAAATGGTAAAAGAAACGATTCTAAGATTTTACAATTAAGATAAATGATTAAGATATTTATAATTAACGTTATCGTTATCGTTATCATTATTATTATTATTATTATTATTATTATTATTATTACTATTTTCTACTTTATCATTTAAAGTAAGACATATTATCTCCACATTTTAAGCTTTATTTAAATTCTTAAATATTTATTCAACTTATTATATTTAAATACTACAGTTGAATTATAAATTTATCTCTTTTAAATTTTCGAAATTAAAATCTTTATTTAAATTTTACTCATACTTACATATTTATAAATCAATAATATATAATTTTTTAAGCAAATTATTTAAATTATCTATTAATTTATTTTAAGTAAATTTTATATCCTCTAATTTTATTATTTTTATTTAAGGATATTAATTCAATTAAAATAAAAGATCAGAAACTTCATTCTCATTATTCAATTATAAGCTTCTAGTCATTTCAAAATTAAAAAGTTAATGATCATTTTTATTTTATACTTTTCTTATAGATTCAATAATATATTATAAAAATATAGGATTAAAACCTAATTTTAAAACTTACAAAGCTTTCTCATTAAAAATAATATCATAAATCATCTATATTAATTTTTCGGCATTTAAAATATTTATCTTAAGGTTTTCTTCATTATTATCTTAATTTAATTTTAACATATTGAAAGATTTAAAACTTAAAAGTGTTTTAATAGTGCAAAGCAATTAAATATTGTTTAAAAAATTAGTATTAATATTAATATTCTTAACATGATAATCATACATTTTAATTGTAGATGCTAAATCCATGTAAATATAATAAGTAACGTCACTTAAGCCATAATTTGATATATATAAATCAAAATTATTAATAGATTTATCTTTCGTTTCTGTAATTTATTTTAAAATAGAACCTTGATTAAAATTATTGTTTATACTAATGTATATACAATTATTAATATTTTATTCATAGTTTTAAATATATCTATATGAATAGTTTACACTATCGCTTTTATTTTTTTAAAGTACGTATGTTTGTTAATAATCAGATTTGAATGATAATTGACTGTATTTATCAGCATAAGTAGTTAATTATTATAGTTGCAACTACTTATCTCCATCTTTTAATTTCAGATCTTCTTATACTTAAGAAATTTAATTATTTATTAATTATAATTATTATTTAATTTTATTCAATTAAAGTTCCTTTTAAGATTATTAATTAACAATTTTATCTCCATTTTATTCTTCATACGATATTTATTAATCTCCAGTATCATAATCATCATTATAATATATACGCTATATTTTCTTTAATTAGTAATTAACTTATAATAGATTTAAATCTTTTCTTATTTGTTAGTCTTAAAGTTTTATTTCCGTTTCAAATTTTAATATTTATAACTCACTTTAAATTAAATCTAGATAATCAATGTTAGTCTATAAAAGATTATTTTTTCTACGATTTTGTTTTTTCCCATTTATTTTAATTTTTTATAATAAATAATAAATTAAAGAAATAAATATTATATTTTATATATATAAAAAAAAAAAAAATTAATTATGTATAATTAAAAATTTATTATATTATATAAGATATTGCTATTATATAAAAAAAGATAAATATTTGAATAAATTATAGACACTATAAAAAATATAAAATAAAATTCATAACAAAAAATATATATATAAAATTAAAAAATAAAACAATATTAATTGTAATTAATATTAAAGAAAAATAAAAAATAATTTTATATTAATGTTATAAATAAATAGAAAATAAATAGAATATATATATATTATTGTATAATTAAATTATTTATCTAAAAATATTTTATTTATTAAAAACTAAATGTTTTTTTTATGTATAAATATATAAATATATAAATATATAAATATTTATATATTTATATATATATATTTTTATTTATTTTTATTTATTTTTAATTTTTTTTTATTAAATAAAATAGATATTATAATCTTAATATATTTTTTCATATATATTTATTTTTATATTATATTATTTTATTTATTTCACGATTTAATTTAAATAAAAATATTAATTATTTTTAATATAATTAATATTTTAATTTATCATTTTTTTTTTAATATTTTTATTAATTTTATTTAAACATTATACATAATATTTATAAATTCATTTAATTCTGACATTATTTCTATTTTTAATTTTTTTTTTTAATTTATTTAATATATAATAAAATATCGTATATATTAATAATATTGTAAAAAAATACATTAATTACTTTTATTTTTATTTATAATTTTATTTTAAATATATAATCATTTTTTTTTTATAAATAATTATAATTTTTATTAATTTAATTAAAAAAAAAATGTTTTTTTAAATTTATTTTTCTAAATAATGATATTATTTATTAAATAAATAATTTAATAAAAATTTTTTTTTTTTTTTTTTTTTTTTATTATTATAAAATAAATTTTATGTAGAGTAAAAAAATATTATTAACATTATAAAATTATAACTATAATATATTGATATTATAAAAAAAATATAAGTATAAATATCTAACAATACATATTATTCTAGAATCATTACTAATATAAATTTAAAAATAAACTAATAAAAAAATATATATAACAATTTTTATAACTATATATTATATGGAAAAGATGGAAAAATTTAATATAATTTATACTTTTTATATATATTATTATATATATATATATAAATAAATATATTTAAATAATATTAATTTTATTATTTTAATTTTAATTTTTATGCAGAATCTTAATAAATTAAATTTTATCCATAAATTATTTATTTTTTATTAATTTTAAAAAATATAAATAAATATAAAAAAAATTAATAACTTTTTAACTAAAATAATTAAAAAAAATATAAAAAGTTTATTATAAAATAAACTATTAAAAATAGTATTATACTTATAG
>NW_004087817.1:0-6884 GCF_000220395.1 Ichthyophthirius multifiliis
AAGTATAAATATCTGACAATACATATTATTCTAGAATCATTACTAATATAAATTTAAAAATAAACTAATAAAAAAAGATATATAACAATTTTTATAACTATGTATTATATGGAAAAGATGGAAAAATTTAATATAATTTATACTTTTTATATATATTATTATATATATATATAAATAAATATATTTAAATAATATTAATTTTATTATTTTAATTTTAATTTTTATGCAGAATCTTAATAAATTAAATTTTATCCATAAATTATTTATTTTTTATTAATTTTAAAAAAATATAAATAAATATAAAAAAAATTTAATAACTTTTTAACTAAAATAATTTAAAAAAATATAAAAAGTTTATTATAAAATAAACTATTAAAAATAGTATTATACTTATAGTTTTTATTTATTTAAAAAAGCAATAAAAATATTAATGAACAAAATATGATTATAATTCTTGAATAAAAAAAAAAAAATTATAATATTATATTGAATTTTATAAAACAAAATAAAATAAAATTATTTTATTATATAACTTTTCATTTAATTGTTAAATTTTTAAATTCAATAATGCCTATGTTAAAATTAAATATACAAAAGGCATATAAAAGAAAATCTTTATAATTTTTCATTTCAAACAGCATTAATAGTAATATTATTAAAAAACCTATAAACATACATTTACATATTTATCTATTCAATATTTAAATTTCAAATACATAGTTTATCTTTATTTTATACTTATTTTAGTATTACAAAATTGGTTCTTCATTTATATTATGTTCCGAATTCTCAACAACATTTGATGTATTTTAAAATTTTTAGATGCAATTAGATATATGAGCATAAAATAATTTTTTTTTCATTTTAAAAATACTATTATAATAGTTTATAATTATTTGATATTCTTCATTTATTAAAACTAAAAATAACTTAGATAATATTTTTATAATAATATATAGCTTATCATATTAATATAATATACAAATTTTATTAAAATTATTATTATTATAAAAATATTATTATTAAAATTTTTATAAATATTATATTTATTATTATTAAAATATTATTATTATTTTTATTATTATTAATATTTATTTTATTTTATTTTTTATTCATAATTAATTAATTAATATTAATATTATTTTATTATTAAATAAAATATTGTATATTATAAAATATTTATTAATTATCATTTAATTTCTTTAAAAATAAAATTTAAACTATTTATTTATTTTTTTCTATATCATTTGATATTAATATATAATCTTTTTATAAATCAATATTATTTATATTTTTTTTATTGTAATTTTTTTTAATATTTTATGTACATAATATTTTATATATATTTATATTTTATATATATTTATAAATATTTATATATATATATAAATATCTATTTATATTTTATAATTAAATATTTTTTCATTATATTTTTTTATATATATATATATATTATATACTAAATATAATATAAAAA
Source organism: Ichthyophthirius multifiliis (assembly GCF_000220395.1). NCBI lineage: Eukaryota > Ciliophora > Oligohymenophorea > Hymenostomatida > Ichthyophthirius > Ichthyophthirius multifiliis. Next base: position 1,478 of record NW_004087817.1, read on the forward strand.
TAAATTTTATTTTATTAATTATATTTTAATATATATATTTTTTTTTATTTTATATATTATTTAATTTTATATTTATATTAATATAAAAATATTAAATATAAGGATATTTATATAATATTGTATTTTTTTTATTTATACATATTAAATATATTTTTTTTTTTTATAATGTTTATAATTTTTATTTCTAAATATCTATTTTATATTAATATTTTAATTTTATTTTATATTATTTAAAATATTTATTTATTATTATTTTATTTTACTTTTACATTTATTAATATAAATGAGATAAAAACATATTCGAAGAAAAATAATTTTACAAAGACTAACTCTATTTATTTTGACTTATTATATATTTAGTTTTAAAATTAAAAATTGAATCGGAAATAAAGCTTTAAGACTAGTAAATAATAAAATATTCGAATCTATTTTAAGTTAATTACTAATTAAAGAAAATATAGCGTATATATTATAATGATTATTAAGATACTGGAGATTATTAAATAACATATGGAGAACAGAATGGAGATGAAATTGTTAATAAATAATATTAAAAAGAACTTTAATTGAATATAATTAAATTATAATTATAATTAATAAATAACTAAATTTTTTAAGTATAAGGGGATAAGTAATTGCAACTTTAATAGTTAAATATTTATGCTGATAAATACAGTTAATTATCATTCGATGCTGAACTTTTACAAAATTACTATTTTATATAATATGAAAGAAATAATCTAAACTATTAATATAGATATATTTAAAACTATGAATACGATTATAATAATGATATATATATGAGTATTTGTAATAATTTAAAAACAGATTCTTATTTATAATAAATTACAAAAATAAAAAATAAAACTATTAATAATCTTGAATTATGTATATAAAATTATGGCTTAAGTGACGTTACTTATTATATTTACATGGATTTAGCATTTACAATTAAAATGTATGATTACCAATTTAAGAATATTAATATTACTACTTGCTTAATTAATAATATTTAATTGTTTTGTACTATAAGAACTCTTTTAAGTTTTAAATATTTCAATATATTAGAAACAATTTAAAATTATGATGAATAAGAAGAAGAACTTGTGATAAATCTTACGAATTTCGAAAAATTATATAGATGATTAACGATATTATATTTAATGAGAAAGCTTGGTAAGTTTTAAAATTTGATTTTAATCTTATATTTTTATAATATGTTTGTGAATCTATAAAAAAAGTAAAAAATAAAAAAGAACATTAACTTTTAAATTTAAAACGAACACAAGTTTAATAAAGAATAATGATAATTATTTTTCTAAACTTTTATATTAATTAAATTAATATCCTTAATTAAAAATAATAAAATTAATAGATATGAATATTACTTAAAAATAATTATTAAATAATTTAAATAATTTGCTTAAAAATTATATTATATATTATAGATTTAAAAATATGTAAGTATGTGTAAAATTTAAATATAGATTTTAATTTCAAAAATTTAAAAGAGATAAATTTAAAATTCAACTGTAGTATTTAGATATAATAAGTTGAATAAATATATAAGAATTAAAATAAAACTTAAAATGTATATAAATATGTCTTACTTTTAATGATTAAATAAAAAAAATAAAAGTAATAATAATAATAATAATAATAATAATAATAATAATAATAATAATAATTATAATAGTGATAATTTTAAATATCTTGATAATTTATCTTAATTGTAAAATCTTAGAATTCTTTCTTTTACTATTTAAAAAGCTTATTAATAAATGTTTGATTCTGCATTGAGTTTTATTTAAAATTCTATATCTATATAAAGCTTCTAATTTATAAATAATATTTGTAAACCTAATTAACAAGAATACATATATATTAATAATTTTTATTAAATTATTAATAATAAAATTAGTTTAAATGATTTCAATTTTAATTTTAGTCATTTATTTTATTTTACAGGAAATAGAAATAATTAATAATAACTATAGATAAATATTAAAACAAATATATTAATAGAATAATACATATTAAGATATTAATTTAATTATACTTATAAAATTAAATTCTATATTTATAAAATTTATGAATTAAATTAACTATCTTTACTTTTAAATTCTATTGGAAGTTGCTTAAATAAATAAATTATTTTAATCAAAATCGAAAACTTATCTCCTGAGATATAAAATAGTGTATAATTTAACAATAGGAAAACGAAAAATTACTCATTTTTTGAATAATTTAAATAATTAAGATATTTGGAAAATTTATACTTTATTATTATTATTATTATTATTATTATTATTATTATTATTATTTTTATTATTATTTTTATTATTATTTTTATTATTATTTTTATTTTTATTATTAATAATTAATAAATTAAGTTATAGTTTTAATAGATATTTTTTAATTATTTATAGAAGATAAACTATGTTTAAATATACTTTTTTGTTATTATTTATCTTAATAAATAATATTTATTTTTTTATAAAGTTAATATAATTATCTTTATTTAAATGTTTGCTATTTTTTTTTATTTATTAATTCTTTATCTATATTTATTATTATAGAAATTATTTATTTATTTTATTAATAGTTTCTTAATTATTAAACTAATTATCATTTGACTACGCTAGAATAACTTTTCAAACATTTAATCATTATTAAGCATTTTTTCTTTTCTTTTAAAGACTGATAACCATTCTTTAAGTCATAAAAAAGTATCTATAAAGACCATATATCTGCTTTTCTATATGATTTAATTTTTTAAAATTTCCGGAGGCGTGTAATGAAGAGTTCCACAAAATGTTTTTCTTTTTGAAAGAATATTTTTCATCTCTGCAATCCATCCAAAATCGCATAATTTAATATTCCTTTTATTATCCAAAAGGAAATTTTCTTTTTAATATCTATATTTATTATATTTTTTTTATGTAAATAATATAAAGCTAATCAAGTTAAAAAAAATAAAATAAAAAACTCTTTTTCATTTATTTTTTTTCTTTTTAAATAATAAACAAGAATCTTTTCAAATTCAATGTCAAATACACGTTTTGAGTATCTTCAAATTTATCAAAAAGTCTCAATATATGTAAATCATTTGAATAATTTATTTTTTATAATTTTATTTCTCTTCTTAAATTAAATGATTAACTGTAGATTTTTATAAAAGAATTTTTTTTTTTTTTATTATTTGTTATTTTTATTTATTTTAGCTAAATAATTACTTCCTTAATTTTAACTAAGTGATATGTTTTCTTTTCTTTTACCATTTTTAATTAATCAAATGATCATTTTCCTAATTAATTATTTTCTTTTTGGTTTGTTTATAAACTTGTAATCATCGAAACATAATTTTTTTTTTTTAAATATTAGAAGTATTTGATGATGAATAATTATTTGATATTGTTGATTAATCATTTTTTTAAGATATATTTAAATCTATTTTTTAAAATATAGAATATTATTAACCCAAATTTTATGAGTGGCTTTTTAAGATAATTATTGTTTTAATTAAAATAAAAAAAAAAAATGAAATTAATAATTATCTTAATCTTTAATTTTTTTAAAACAGAATAAAACATAATGATATTGATTACATGGAATAAATATAAAAATATTGCTTATTATTCATTAAATAAATGCATAATTTTTTTTTTCATTAAAACATTATTATTAAATTAAATAAAATAATATTCAAAATAAAAATACTTCACTGATTTAAAAAATTATTAAATATAAAAAAATAAAAAATATTAATGTATTTATATATAAAATAAAAATAAAAAATCAATTAAAAACACATTTTTAATTATAAAAATTACATTTTTAAAAAATTAATAAAAAATAAAAATAAAATAGTAAAGTTTATAATAAATTAAATAAATATAATATTTATATTTAGAAAATATTAAATTAAAAAAATTATTCTTAAATAAATATATTATAAATAAAATTTTTATTTATTAAATAAATGAAAAATAAATTAAATACAGAAAAATAAGAAATAAAAATTATAAAAATATCTATAAAAATATTTTATATATTTATATATTTATATATATATTTTTATTTAATATATAATTTAATTATTTTTTTTTCTTTAATATATAAATATTATTAACATTTTTTTTTTTACAGATTATTATTAAACAAAATTCATATATTAGTTTTTATTTATTTTACTATTTATTAATTTAAATTTAAAAAATATAAAAGAATTTTATACATATTTAATAAAAATATTTTACTTTTTTATATTTCTTATTTATTTGTTATAATATAAGATTTTTACTTTATTAAAATAATATATTTTTTATATTATATTATATCTATTTAATTTTTTTTTTTATTATTACATATTAAATAATTATATATAATATATACAAATATAATTATATAAATATAGTAAAAATATTCTTATCAAAAAATAAAATTTTTTTTTCTTTATTAATATTTATATAGTTATTATTATAAAATATTTTTAAGTCCCAAAACATTTTAATAAAGATTATAAAATATGCTTATTATTTTACAATAATTGTAAATAAATATACAATATGCCATAAAATTGAAATTGTATAAATATTATAAATAGAAGATAAAATTAATGAAAAAAGAATTTTTTTTTTTTATTTATATTTGTTAACGTGGAAAAATATATTTTAATTTATTCTTAATAAAACACATTATTAATAAATATATATGAATAATTAAAATAAATATTTTTTTTATTTTTATTTTTTTATTAATATAAAAATTAATCTATAAAATATTTATTTATTATTTCTTTTTAATTATTCTCATATTAAATATTAAATATAAAAGTTTATTATAAAAAAAAAATATATAATATAGTATAAAACTTAATTTTTTTTAATAAGATATATTATTTTTATAAATAATAAAATAAAAAAATAATTCTCAAATAAAATTAAAATAAATAAATAAACAATTATATAGAATTTGTAAAATATAATAATATAATTTTATTTTATTTTTTATTTAGTTTTAAAGCATAATTTTTAAAATCAATTTTTGTATATTGAGTCAATACAATTAGGCATATAAAAGTGAGTCTTAATAATTTTTCCTTTCAAAAAACATTAATAGTATTATTATTAAAATACCTCTGAACATTAATTTACTTAATTATTCAAACAAGATTTAAATCTCAAGTACATTGTTTTATCATTATTTTAGGATTAACGAAATTCCTTCTTCATTAATTTTATCTTCATAAAGCTCTACAACATTTAATGCATTTTAACAATTTTAAATGCAATTAGCAATCGGAGCATTAAAATTTTTTTAATTTTAATTTTGCCAAATACTATCATTATTCTTTTTAAACAATTTTCGTTTTGTTCATTGTTAAATCTAAAAATACTTAGATAAT
>NW_004087816.1:0-3081 GCF_000220395.1 Ichthyophthirius multifiliis
ATAATATATGTAATTTAATATTATATTTATTAATATTAATTTTATATTTTATTTTTATAAATAATCATATTAAATAAAATTATATATCATATTATGTCTATTTTTTTAAAAAATTTTATTAAAATTTTATGATATATCTTTTTATTTTTTTAATATAGCAAAATAAAATTAAATAAAATTTTATTATATTAAATGCATATATATAACAATTTATTATGATTTTTTATAATTGAATTTTCGGACATAAATAAGATAAAAAAATCTAAAATTATATAGTTATTTATTATGATTTGTAATAATAAAATTTAATAAGCATATAAATGATGGAAATAAAAATTTTTTTATAATTATAAAATTTTATACGAAGTCTTTACAATCTCATTTATACAAGGTAAGGAAAATATAATTTATAAAATAATAATAATAATAATAATAATAATAATAATAATAATAATAATAATAACAATAATAATTAGAATGAAGAAATTATTTGATAGCATTGTTTACTGGATATCTTTTATTATTATTTTTGCTAATCAATGCATTTTTAATCTAAAAATATTTATCTATATATGTTAAAAATGTTGTAAAATTTAATAAATATTTTGAGATATAAGAAAAAAATGTTAATTTTAATGTCAATTAAAATAATTTCTTTTTAAGTAGAAAAAATTAATATTCATTTAATTAAAAATTTGATTTCGTATTTTATTTATTATTGAAATCAAAAAATATAAATGCATAAAAGTTAAAATATTTTACTAATAAATACAATAAATATAGAAACTTAAATAAAAATAGAATCGAATATAGTAAATAAATCAAATTATAATAAAATAAGAATATTTTAAATTGCTATATTCTGCTTTTACATTATGAAATATAAATTCAGGATCTCAAATAGAATAGATTGGAAGAAGTATTCTCTTAAGTATTTTTTTTAAATATATAATCAATAATGTGAAACAATATTGATGAAATATTTACACAAATAAAGGTGGAAATTTTTTTGTAAGATAAATAGTTAATTAAAAAGATATAATTGAAAAAAAAATTAATAAAAGTATAATATGGTTGTATTAAAAATAAGGAAATTTATTTATTATATAAAAAAAATATATAATTTTTATTAAAAAATTAAATAAAAAAATAAATAATTTAAAAATTTTGTTTAAGCAATTTAAATTATTATTAATTTTGAGTTTTTCTCAGAATAGAATAATCATTAAAAGAAAATATTTAATATATTATCTTAAATATTATACAATCAATATTTTATTAATTTTTTAATAAATAAAATCTTATATTTATTTATAATTATAAATAGTTTAATATATTATTTTATATTTAATAAATATAATCAATAATTATTTTTTTATATTGAAAACATAAATAAAACATTTCATAAATTTTAAGTTATATATTTTTTTTATTTTTAAATATATAAATAATGTTTATATAAATTAAATAAATATTTTTTTATTTCTTTTTATGTAAATAAAGTAAAATATATATTTAAAATAATTGTATAAATGTTAAAATCATAATAATAGTTTTTTATTTACATATCAAATAGTTATTTTATTATTTAATAATTATATCAAAAACTTTTATTATTAATATTTTTTTTCTTTATTTTTTTTTTATTTAAATTTAGATTAGCTTATAATTATATTATAATATTTTTAAAAATTAATATTATATTTAAATTGAAAATTACTATATTTTTAATTATTTTTTTAAAAAAGATTAGTATTAATTTAAATTAAATAATTATAATTTTTATTGGGTTAAAACTATTTTTTCTTTTAATATTGTTTTAAATTAATTGGAAATAATAAATTTTTATAATTATAATATATTTTTATTATATATATAGAATTATTAATATATTTAAATTATATTTTTTATATTTTATATTTTTTCTTTCAAATATATAATATATATGTTTCTTTTTAAATTTTTTCTTCGGTTTTCATCTACATATATTTTTAAAATATTATTTTAGTTTAAAATAATTTTTCAAATATTACATTGTATTGTCAATCTGAATTAAGTATATAAATTAAAATTTAAATTTTCTGTTTTAAAATTATTAAACCTTAAAAATATCATTATTAAAAACAAATTAGACAATATACCTGAATTTGCTTTAAATTAAAAAAAATTATTAATAAAATATATTTTTTTAAAAAAAAGGAATAAAAATAATAATAATATTCATGTTTTTATGTTATATTTATATAACTAATATTTATTTTCCATTTAATTTTTTTATTTAATTAATTTTAATTATAATTTAATTAATATTAAATTAAATATTAATTACTTCGTTCTATTAAAATGTTTTTTTTTATATTTTAATTAAAATATTTATTTTACACACTATTATTTATATATATGTTATATTATGTTAGCCAACAAATATACTTCCTGTTTTTAATATAATAAAAGTAAAATAAAAATTTAAATATATGTTACGCCCTATTTTAAATTAATAAAGCCCAAAATAAAGCTTTACTCTCTAATTTTGATTTAAATGCACATATTAATATAAAAATAATAAAAAATACAATCTTTTTTTCAAGATTCAATAAATATGATTAAAAAAAGAAAATAATAATACATTCTATAATATATATTAATAAGCTAATAATATTTATTATTAAAAAAAAAATTCTTACATTCTTAGTTTAATAATAAATATTGAAAAATTTAGATAATAAATTTATACGCACTAAATATAATTTAAAAATTTATATCAATATATAAAATTAGAAATTTTTACAATCTATATATATAATAAATTATAAAACTTTAATAATATAATTTACATCTTTAATCTAATAATATTTATATATTGTAGAATCAAACGTATACAATTCAAAATTACATTTTAAATCTATAATAAAATTTATAGATAAATATTTAAATATATATTAACTTTCTATTTTTAATTATTATGTTTTTTATTAATCTCAAATTTTAATATTTAACATCCTTATTAATATAAAAAATTATTAAGTTTTATATTTTTATTGCAAAATTTATTTAAAATTAAGAAAATAAAATAATTACTGC
>NW_004086837.1:0-17392 GCF_000220395.1 Ichthyophthirius multifiliis
ATTTTAGAAAAATAAAAATAAAAATAAAGCATTACTATCTATTTCAATATCAAAATAAGTAAATAATGAAAATTACAATCTATTAATATAATGATAATCATATAATCTATATATAATACTTTGTGCTAAAAAATAATAAAAAATTAAAATATTATATAAATTAAAAATACTTCCTATTTTAAAATAAAATAATATTTCGAACGTAAAAAAACTTGAAAAATATATATATATTTTTATTAATGTCATTTAAATAAAATTATTTTTACATAACAGCCTATAAATAAAATAATTAATTTAATAAAAAAAGTGAAATTTACTTTTTTTTATATAAAATAATTATAATTAAATAAGATTGATTATAAATTATATGAAACGTGTCAACTATTTATATTATATATAAATATAAAATTAAAATATATTTTATTTACAGTCTAAAAAGAATAAAATAAAACTATTAAATATTTATATTTACGCACTTAAAATTAATAAATTTAAATTTATAAAAATTTATTTTATTATTACAATCTATTTTTTGAAAATTAATAAATAAATTTTTTAAAATAAAAATTATATTATTTAATATTACTTTCTATTTTTTTAAATTTAATCTAATAGATATATTTCTATTTTATTAAATATTACTCCCTATTTAATAAAAAAATTGTAATTAGTATTCGAAAATAATATATTTTATTTAGTATTACTTACTATTTTAAATAAAAATAAATAATTTAAACTAAAATACTATTTTATTTCATATTACTGACTATTTTTAATAAAAGATTGATAAATTTTAAATACTAATTTATTAATTTGTACAGTCTATTTAAAAAAATTATAAATAAAAATATTATTTAAATAAATATTACTTTCTATTTTTAAATAAAATTTTAATAAATTTTAAATAAAAATTCATTAATAAATATTACAATCTATTTTGAATAAAAATTAATATAATAAAAAAAAAACGATTATTATATAATATTACTCGCTATTTTGTATAAATAATAATAAATTATTTTAAAAATTTGTATTTGATTAAATATTACATAATAAACCTAAATTAATAATAAATAAATATAATCTAAAATTGTTAATATGTTTAAAATTACTTCCTATTTTTAATAATAAATATTTAAAACCTCAAATCAAAAATAGTATTTTATTTTTACACTCTATTTTTAATAAAAATGTATAAATCAAATATAAAAATTCTAATATATTTAATATTACAACCTATTATTAATATATAAATTAAATTTTAAAATATATTTTATTTTATATTACATACTATTTTTGATAAAATATAAATGAATATAAACTAAAAATATATTTTATTTAATATCACTCCCTATTTTTAATAAAAATTAAAATTAAACTTAAAATTCAATTTTATTTATTATTACTCCCTAATTTTAATTAAAATAAATTAATTCAAACCAAAAATGTTATTATAATAAATTTATACGAACTTTTTTCAATAAAAAATTGATACATTTTAAATAAAATTAATTTTATTTTATATTACAAACTATTTTAAATAAAGAATTCATGAATTTAATCTAAAATTCTATTATATTTAATATTACTTTCTATTTTTAATAAACAGTATTAAATTTAAACAAAAATATATTATTATTATTTTTTTATTACTTTCTATTTTAAATAAAAATAAAAATTTAAATTAAAAATTCATTTATTTTATATTACAAACTATTTTAAATCAAAGTTTATAAATAAGCTGCAAATATTATTTTATTTTTATTAATGCCTATATTTAATAAATAATTGTTAATTTAAATTAACAATTATATTAAATTAATTATTACTCCCTAATTTAATCAAAAAGATAAATTTTAACTAAAAAATATATTTATTTAATCTTACTAATCCATTAAACTATTTATATTAAAAAATCGATAATTTTAAACAAAAACGCTATATATTTTATGTTACATGCTATTTTAAATAAAAAAAATATATTTTTTTTCCTTAAATATAAGTATATCATTATATATTTACTTGCTTATTTTTTAAGAATATTTATAATTAGAATAAAAAATATTATACATCCTATTTTATGCTTTTAAATTTTGACTTTTTATATATTTACACACTTTTTTATTTTTTATTTTTATTTTAAATTAATATTATTTTTACATCAGAAACCTATATAATTTATTTTAAATATATTCTTCTTTATTATTTATTCTAAAATACTCTCTATAAAAAAAAAAAAAAATATATTATTTATCTATATAAAGCAAAGAATATATTTATTTGTATAATAATAAATTTAATTTTACACACTATTTTTTTTAATTTTTTTCACATGAATTTTTAATTATAGTTTTTTATACAAGCTTTTATTAAATTAATTTTATTTTATTAATTTAATTTAAGTTTTTTTTACCAACTATGAAAAGATTAATTGATTTTTTTTAAATTATTTACACACTATATATATGTAAAATTAAATTTTTATAGTTATTTATTATATTTACTAGCTTTTTATTTTTAAATTTTAAATTTTAAAAATCTTTTACATCCTTGTTTTTTTTAAAAATAAAATAACTTTTAGTAATATATAATTTACTCCCTTTATTTTATTTTATTTTTTTAATAACATTGATTCTTTATTTTAATTTACATACTATCGAATTAATTTTTTATTAATTTATACAAATAAATTTTTACTTACTATTTTTATATATAATATTTTTTAATATTTTATTTAACTCTATTAATTACACACTATAATTTAAAAATCTAATTATATATTATTTGTAAATATTTTTTACATCCTTTTTTAAATAAATAATACAATTATATATATGATTTTAAAACAAATGTATGTTTTTACCTAAAATAAAAATTTTAAATAGCAAAAATAATGAAACAATAATTTTACGCACTTTTTTAATTGAAAAAAAATAAAAAAATATTTAAATAATATTTTTTTTAAATTTTAAAAAAAGATTCTTAAGAATTATAAATATATTTCATTTATTTATATTATATATAAAAAATACTTGGCTTTAAACACATTATAGCAAAGTAAAAAAAATAAGAAGTAGTAACTATATGTGAATATAAATTTCAAAATAAAATAATAATTAATAATATTATATTTCTACATTTGACATTATATCTATAAATATTTTTATTTTTTTATTAAAATAATAAGAATAATGATAATGTTATAATTTATATTAAAAAAACTATAATTATAATATATTTTTATAAATATTATAATTGCATATTTAAAAAAGAAAATAATTTGATTTGATTTTAAATGATATAATTTCAAAAAGTAATAAATTGTTATTATTAAATAATATGCAGTAATTATTATTTTATATAATATTTAATTTAAAATTTATATAATAAAAGATTGCAATCATTATTGTGTATAATTTAAAATCTATATTATAAATGATTATTATTATTACTTTATATAATTTTTAATAAAAAATCTATATTATAAGAGAATTTAATTATAATATATTTTATATTAGAAAAAATTAGATTTAAAAATTAATAATAAGATATTAAAAAATAGTTAATATTTTTAAATTGAATTCTTATTTATACATTATTATAAAATAAGTATCATTAAATATGATTTTAAATATGTGAAACAGAAAATTTATATTATAAAATTAATAATATAATATATTTTTTATTATTAAAATTAGTATTAGAAATCAAAAAAATATATATTTAACATAAGAAAATAATATATATTTAAAAAATAATTATTATCAAATTATTTTAATTATTAAAAAATGCGCAATAAATTTTATTTTAAATAATTTTAAATACAAAATATATTATATAAAATTAATACTATAATATATTTTTTATAATATAAATTTGTATTTAAAATTAAATAAAAATAAAACTTAAGAAAATAATATTTATTTTTTTAAAAAAAATTTTTAACGTAATATTTATATTATATTATAATAAACTATAGATTTTATATTAAATAATTTAAAAAAAAAAATATTATAGTTTATTATATATTATATAAATTAATATATTGTTAAGAAAATGAATTAATTATATTAAAACATTTGCTTAATATAAGAAATATAATATATGTAATTTATTTTTACAAGTTGATTTTATAATATATAATTTTATAAATATAATTTAAATATTTTTTAATACTTTTTTATAATATATTATTTTGATAATAATTTTTTAAAATAAAAAATTACATATTTTTTTTTAAAATCTATCAAATATTAAAATCATTAAAAAAATATTTTTTTTTTATATAATAATTAATAATTAATTGAAACTATAATAGAAATGCTTTATTTTAAAATCATTATTTATATTTTATATATATTCAAAAACATCAACTTTCAAAATTATAAAAAATAAATTTAGTCAATTATAATTTTTAAAATCTAAGAATAATAGCAATTACTCCTTAAGAATAAACCAAAAATATTATCATCCTTAAACTCCTCATATAAATCAAAATATGCGGTATTATATGAATATTTATTATGTATTATTTAAAATAAGCAAAATATAATATTATTTATAAAATTATAATAACTTGAGGGATACATATGTGATGTTTTTATATACTAGTTCCTATATTAAATAATGAATAATTAATCAAAAAAGGTAATTAATACAGTCACTATATAATAATAATTAATTTACTTTTTGGACCTTTTGAAATAACTTTTCTAGTGAAATAAAATCTTTAAAATTTAGAGACGGATTTATGAATTAATTGAATTTTTATTTCTCTAGAATGTCTTTCGCTTTCCATAAATATTAAACTGGTTATTAGGTATATTTTTCCTTTACGAAAGTAGCCGATTTAAATTGCTAATTTATAAGTAGGTGGAATTATGCCTTATATTTGCATGCCATTGAAAAAAAAAAAAAACATTTTTTAATCTTTTTAATTGAACTATTTGATTTTATTATTATCTAACTAAATACGAAAATTTGGCTTTTTAAAAATCACATTCTAGATTAACAGAGTTAAATATAAAAATATATAAGAAGATTAAAAATAAATTAAGTAAGTTATTTTATTTTTTTTTGACTAATTTATAGAAAAAATAATGAGCTTTGATAATTGTTACTTATTTTTTTTTAAAAAAAAAATCAATTTTTTGAGCTTGTTCTGCAACATTCTAACTCTTTATTACTGTAAAAATGGTCATTTTTGTCTCAGAATTTGATTATTATTAAAAATAAAGCATAAATGGTTATTAGAGAAGGGTGCTTTATATAATGAATATGTAAAAACATTCGAATTTTGACTTTTTATTGGAAGAATATATATTTTAAAGTGATTTTTCACAGTATTTTAACAGGTCAGATTTTAATTAAAATAGCTAATAATTATTACAAAAAATTCCAAGGGCGTATTTTGGAAAGAAAAGTTTAGAAAAGACTTTTATGAATTTATGATTGGTAAATTATGGGAATTTTAGAAAGAAAATATGTTAAAAACAAAACCAAAAAATTAAACAAAATACAATATGTTTGTATTTAAAAAGAAAAAGAAAAAATTAATTAATTATATACTCATTTTTATAATAAATAAAATATAAAAATAAATAGTTTTAAATAAGGATATTTTTTATTTTTTTATATACGTTTTAATTATTTAATTTATGATTATTTTAAAATTTTTAAATATTTTATAAATTAATTTTAATTTATTAATTTTTTGCTTTTTTGAATTCTTTTCTCATATTTTCATCTTTTTAAATAATTATTTATTAAATTAAATTTCTTATATATACCATATATTATCGTTCTAAATTATGTTTATAAATTAAATTAAAATATAAATATAAATTTTCTGATTTATTTTATTATTAAACCTTAATAAGATGATTATTAAAATACAATAGAATATAATACCTTGATTTACTTTAAATTTAAAAATAAAATAATAATAAAAATAATAAATTTAATAGTTTAAAAAAGTTAAAACTATTGTAATTATATACTCTAGTTTCATATAATTTATATAATTTACATATTATTTATTTATTTTTATTTAAATTTTATATTAAATTAATTATTAATTACATTATCCTTTTCAAAGTTTAATAAAAAGATGTTATGTAAAAATTAATTTTACACACTAATTTCATTTATATATACATGTTATATTATTTTAGCTAAAATAAAATACTTCCTATTATAATTTAAAATTAAAACAGTAAATAATATATTACATCCTATATTAAATTAATAAATTTTAAGAATAAAGTCTTTACTTTCTAATTTAGATTTAAAATCAAATATTTATTTAATAATTATAACTAAATACATACTTTTTTTACAATAATACATAAATATAATAAAAACGATTATATTAATACATCCTATAGTAAATATTATTATGATAATAATAAACTATATTAAAAAATGATTTCTTACATCCTTATTTTAATAATAAATATTGAAAACTTTTAGATAATAAAATTATACGCACTAAATATTATTTAAAAATTTTAAATCAATATATAAAATTATTATTTTTTACTATCTATTGAATAAATATATTTATAAAACTTTAATAACTTTATTAACATTTTTAATCTATAAATATTTAATTAAAAGTTATTGAAAGTATTAAATTTATGATTTACTTGTGGAATCTATAATAATATATATATATAAATATTTTAAATATTTATTTACTTTCTGTTTATAATTATTTATTTTTTTAAAAAATAATTTAAGTTTAAATATTTAACATTCTAATTTTAAATAAAATAATTTTATTTTAAAATAAGTTAAAAAATTAAAAGTATAGATAATTACTGCCTATATTAATTTTTTTTAAAAAAAGGAAAAATAATAAAATTTAATTACGTCAATCTACATATTGTAATAAAATAATTATAAATACAAGAGTTATTTATTATAAAGAATATTATTTATTTAAATTACCTTTTAATAAAAATAATTGATATATTTATTATATTTTGAAAAATTAAAAGTTTATATATAATTTATAAAATTAAATAAGATAATATTATAATACATATTTATTAATTGAAATCTTTTGTTATTAAATAATTCATTTTATAGTTAAATCAGTCAAATTTTTTTTAATAAAATAAACATTCTAATTAAAATAATAATATAATGTCTGATAAGATAAAATATTACTATCTTTTTATTTAACTCATTTAAAAAATAAGATTAAAAATAAAGTATTTACGCATTTCTAAAATAAATAAATTATTGATTTAAAATAATTTATTATAGAGATACGCACTAATAATTTTAATAAATATAATCGGATTAATATATATTAAAATTAAAAAATTACATCCTATTTTTAATTTTTTTTAATATGTTAAAAAGAGTTGTTTACTTCTAACTTTATTATTAATTGTATATAATTAATTAGTATTAGTAAATTCGTTAATTGTTTTACGTACTATTTTGATTATGTTATTAAAATATAATATAATGAATATTTTTACAAACTATTTAAAAATAAAAATAAATTTAAAAAATATATTAAAATTATTACAGGCTATTTTAATTTTATAAACTTATTATTATAAACAAAATAATTTTTAACATCGATTTCCTTAAAATTTATTATTAAAAATAATAAAAAATATAAATAATTTACATCCTATTAAAATTTAAATATAGATTAAAATAAGCTTATTTAAAAAAGATATACTGTCTATTTAAAAGTATTTTATGAAACAAAATATTTATTTAAATATCTACTTGCTTTATTAAAAAATTAATAAATTAATATTTAAAAAAAATTACTTTCTAATTTAATTAAATTATTAAAGTTAATAAAAATTATTACGCTCTATTTAAATCATAAATAAATAATAAAATACTTAAAAATATTACAGTCTATAATTCAAATAAATGTTAAATTGACAAAATTATATATAAATATTAATTTCAACGCACTATTAAATAAATAAAAATATAAAAAATTGCTCTATATATTACTATCTTTTTTAAATTAAAAAATATGTATGCAATTCATATAAATATTATCAGAAATATTACAAATGCCTAATTAATTTAGATTCAGAAAATTTAAATAAATATAATTTAAAACTAAAACCCCTGTACTCTATTAATATATAAATATTAATAAAAAAGTATATATATTAAAAACTACATCCTAATATTAATATGATTTCAATAAAATAAAATATATAATTTTTTATACATCCTTATATTAAATATACATAAAATTAAATATTAATAAGTAAAATTATTCTTACTTTCTTTTTTATGATTTAAAATTATGATCAATATAATATTTACATACTATTTTTTAACAAAAATAATAATTTAAAATAGTCAATATAATTTACTGTCTGTATCATATATAAATAATAAAATTATAAACTTAAATAATAATATGACCCCCTTATGATAAATTATAGTAATTATAAAAATAATAAATATAAAATTTACTGACTAAATTAAAGTATTTTTAAAATTATTTTAAAAAAAAATAATTTATTTTTTCATACTGTCTATTAATAATAAGTTTATTAGAATTAACAATTAATTAATTATATTTTTTTTACTAACTTTTTATAAAAATAAGTATATAAATATTTTAAAATTAAAAAAATAATACTAACTAAAATTGAATAAAAATAAACTAGCTAAAATATTTTAAAGTGCTTACAATCTATAATTATAAAAATTATTATTATTATGATAAATTCGATTTAAATATATTAGTTAAAATGTTAATATAATTTTACATTCTACAATTTCAAAAATTAATTTAAATAATATAGAATTTTTATTACACACTTTTATAAAAAATGAATAATTTTATTATAAACAATATAATATTAATTTACATCCTTATTTTATAAATAATAGGTTAGTAATTTTTTATTAATAATTTTTACACGCTTTAGATATTTTATTATATTTTAAAAAAATGAAAAAAATGGTACACACTATAATTTTTATATAATAATTATAAAATATTAAAATATAATTATACTTCCTATTAATATTAGTTTATATATTTAGGTATAGATTTTAATTTTACATTCTGTTATTAATTAAAAAATAATAATACATATTATATTTACAGACTAGATTAATAAAAAATATTATATAAATATATTTCAAAATATAAAATTTATTTACACACTATTTAACAAATATTATTATTAGATTTATTAAAAAATTATAATTTTAACTGTCTTTTTAAAAACATTTAAATAAATTAATCAATTTAAAAAATTTTACTTTTTTCTTTTTGATCATAAATAAAATTTATTTATTTTATTTTATTTTTTTATTAAAATACATCCTTTAATTAATTAAAAAAATATATAAATAATTAATAAAAAAAAATAGTAAACTGTAGACTATTCAAAATCGTATTAGAAAATTTTAATAAAATTAAAATAATATATAAATTAGAAATAATTATATAAATATTTTAGTTTTTTACATTAATCTATATTAATTGTATTTTTATAAAATCTCATAATCATAAAATTAAGTTTACCGTTGACTTTATTTTGAAAAATAATGTTTACATGAAATTAAATTTATTTTACAAAAAATATATTTTTATATATAAAATTTACTCTCTATTTTATAATTAAAAGATTTATTATTTATAAATTGTTATTTCATTAATACACACTAAATATTTTAATTAAGTCAAAAGAAAAAGTAAAATAAAAGATTACTTACTAAATATAAAATTAAATTAAATAAATTATAAATTTATTACTTCCTAAATAAAAATTTGATTTAAAGTAAAAATAAAATATAAGTACGCACTATTAAGTTATTAAAATTATATATAATAATAAGAATTAAATATTACTATCTATTTGAAAATTTAAATAAGAAAAATCAGGAAAATTACAGGCTATTATAAAAATTATAATCATATATTTTTTTATATTTTACTTTGTGCTTAAAAAATAATTAAAAAATATTAAATATTTTATATATATATATATATATATAAATACTTCCTAATTAAAAGAAATATAATATGTCAAATGATAAAATAAAACTTTTAATAATAATTATATATTATAATAAAATTTTAAAAAATTATTTTAATTATAATATATTCAAACAAAAAAATTATTTACTTAACATCCTATAAATAAAATAGTTAATTTAATAGATTAAAGCGATACATACTTTTTATTTTAAATTAAATAATTTTAATTAAAATATGATAATTAATAATTAAGAGATAAATTAAACCTTTCAACTATTTAAATTATAAATGAATAAAATATTAAATTGTATTTACTTTCTAAATATATGAAATAAAAGCATTATAATATTAATATTTACACACTTAAAAATAAAAAATTAAAATTAATAACAATTTATTTAATAATACCATCTAATTTTATTTAAAAAAAATATAAATTTATTTATTTATATGTATTTTATTTAATATTACTGTCTATTTTATACATTTAATTTAAAATGGCTATATCTATATTATTAAATATTACTCCCTATTTTAATAAAAATTGATAATTTGTATATAAAAATTTTATTTTATTTAGTATTACACTCTATTATTAATAATAAATTTAAAAAAATTGCTATTATTTTATTGATATTACTTTCTATTTTTAATATAAATTTTATAAACTTTAATTTTAAATTCTATCTTATATTATATTACAGATATCTTTTTTAGACAATAATTTGATAAAAATAATATTTAATTTTACTTACTATTTTATATAAAATTTTAAATAATTTAAATTTAATTTTTTTTATATTATGTTACAACGTTCTTTAAATAAAAATTAATAAAATGATATTTTGTATAATATTACATCCTATTTTTTTATAAATAATATATATATTATTAATAAAAATTGCAAATTTAATTTAATATTACAAACTTTTTTAATAAATATTAATAAATTTAAACTCCATTTTTATTTTTAATATTACAGGCTAATTAAATAAAAAATATAAATTTACGATATAAATGATATTTATTTATATACATCCTGTTTTTAATTAAATCTTAAAATAAAATATGCTTTTTATTGAATTATTACATACTTTTTTTAATAAAAATTAAAAATTTAATCTAAAAATGTAATTATATTGAATATTACATACTATTATAAATAAATGAATAAATAAATAAATATATATATATATTTTAATATTACATACTATTTTTAATAAATTTGAACTTTTTATTAATTTAAATTTATATTACATTCTAATTTAATGTAAATATATAATTTAAATTTTAATTTATATTTTAATGAATTAAATTACTCCCTATTTTAATAATAATTTTATTTATTAATATTAATATTAATTTTTTTTTATATTTTTACAAACTATTTTAAAAAAAAATTGATAAATTTTAACTAAATTGCATTTTATTTAATATTACATTCTATTTTTTATATATATAATTAAAAAATTTAAACTAAAAACTCTAATTCATATTATATTACGAACTATTTTTATTTAACAATATTTAATTTTATGCTAAAAATTGATTATATTTTTAATACATACTATTTTTAATATAAAATAAAAAAAATTAATTTTAAATTTTCTAAAATTACTCCCTATTTTAAATAAAAATTGATAAAATTAAGTTATAAATGCTATTTTTTATATTACTGACTTTTTTAAATAAATAAAATGATAATATTAAACTAAAAACTATTTTTATTTAATATTACAACCTATTTTTTATATAATATTAAATATAAATAAAAAAATTAATTTTATATATTATTTACATACTATTTTTTTATTAATTTTTTTTTAATCCTAATTAAAATATTTTTATTTATTATTACCTACTATTTATAATAAAAAATTTTATTAATTTTTATCTTAATTAAAAGTATCTCTATATATATTTACTTGCTTTTTTTTTAATTATTTTTAAGATATATTTTTATTTTAATAAATACGTTCTATTTTTTTTTTTGTATAATTGACTTTCTTTATATATTTACACACTTTTTATTATTTTTTAGTCTTTATTTTAAATTAATATTTTTTTTACATTAGAAACCTACATTTTATTTAAACAATTTCTTTTTGATTATTTATTTTTAAATACTCTCTATCAAATTTTATTTAAATTTATTATTTTATTATATATTTATTATTTTTACCTATTTAAAAATCAAAATTTAGTATAAAAATAAATTTTGAAATTAATAATACGCACTTATATTTTTTTATTATTTATAAATATATTTTTTTTTTTTTAATATTACGAGCTTTTATTAAAAATCATTTTATTATTTAATATTATAATATTTTCATACTAACTTTAAAATATTTAATTATTTTTATTTTAATCGTTTTATTTTTTTATACACACTTTTTTTATTTAATATTTTATTATTTTTTTTTTAATATATTTACTATCTTTTTATTTTTTATATTTTAAATCTTAAAAATTTTTACATCCTTTTTTGTTTTTTTTAAAAAAATGCTTTGTTTTTGCTAATAAACATATAATTTACTCCCTTTATTTTAATTTTTTTTATTAGAAATTAAATTATTATTTGTATTACATACTAATAAATTAATTTGCTTAATTTGTTAAAAAAAAATTACTTACTATTTTTATATATACAAATATATTTTATAAATTTTAATATGTATAAATAATTAATTACGCACTATGAATTTTTAAATATTTACTATAATTGAAAATATTTTTTACATCCTTTTTTTTAATAAAATAATTGATATAAAATTTTAAAAATAAAATATTGTTTTACCTAATAATAATGAATCAAATATTAATATTTTTATGAAAAAAAATGTTATTAGAAATAATTTTACGCACTTTTTTATTTAAAAATATATATATATTATTAAAAATATAAACTTTTATTAGTTTATTTATATATTTATTTATTTTTTTCTAAAAACAAAAATTAAATTAATTTAATTATCATTTAAATTAAATATAATACTATGCTATAAGACTAATATAGATATGAAAATAAAATAAGTAGCAGTAACTAATAAGAAATCTTAAATTTAAAAATTAAAATAATAGCAATTATTAATATAATAATTATACCTTTGACATTAAATCTATTTATATATGTATATATTTTTTTTAATTAAATATATAAATATTTTAAATAAAAAATATAAAATTTACTTATAAGAAATTTTAATATAGATTATTTTATTTTTTTAAAAAATATTAAAGTAAATATAATAAAATTTAAATAAATATATATATATATAAATAATGCTATCTTAATATTAAAAATGGTTTTTATATAAAAATAAGATTAAAAGTAATTATTTTTATTGAATAATTATTAATATAAAAATACATAATTTATATTTTTAAATTTATGCATTATAAGATTACTAAAATTTTTTAATTTATATACAATATAATATATAATAACATATAATATAATATAATATAATATATAATTTAATATAATAATAAAAAAGTATATATATTATGTATATAGTATTTTATTAGATTAAATAATATAATAAATAACCATAAATTAAAAATTATTTATTAATAATAATAATACAATTAATATAAAATAATTAATAATAGCAAAGACCTTTCAATATTTCATATTTATTTTTCCAAAAAATTAACAGCCATAAAATAAAAACTAATAGAAATTCAATTTTTAATTTTAAATTATGTATTATCTCAATAATTCAAAAGAAATGCAACCTTGATTAAAAATTAATTTTCATTTATAAAAATAAAATAATTATAGCTTTTTAAGTTTTAAGCAATTCACATATTTAAATTCATCATACAAATAATAAAAACAACTTCATAAAAAAATATTTTTGATTTAATATCGTAAAAAAAAAAGCTTTAAACTATGTTAAAATAGTTTTTTATTAATTGTAAATTATAATTATAAAAGAAATTAAATATATTCTCATTATGTTATTTTATATCAGTATCAAAAGTAAGTATATTATCTCATCTGATTTCTGGTTTATTAAGTAAAAATAATTCAAAAATAATAATAATAATAATAATAATAATAATAATAATAATAATAATAATAATAATAATTTATTTTAATATCTTAGGAATAATTCTTCTATCTAAAATAAATTCTTTAAAATTTTATGCAGATTTATAATTTACTGACTTTAAATTAGATAAAATATATATATCGTTAGTTTTTCATTTATAATACTCTATAAAGCCTTTCTTATAGAAACTGAGGGTTTTTGATAATATTTAATAACTTTAAAATAATATTAATTTGGCTATTAGGAGTATTTTTCCACGAAGAAAGTATCCGGCCGATATTTAATAGATAATGAAGTTTAAGAGAAAGAATTATAAATTATATTATTATGTAATTAAAATAGACCTTTTTACTATTTTATATTCCACAATTTAATTTTATTATTCTTAATAATATAGATATAATATTATAATTAAATAGACAATTAAAATAAAAATAATTTATAGTTTTTTTTTTTTTATTATAATATTTATAGACGAGAAAATTATATTTTTAAAATGATTATGTATGTTAAAATTAAGAGAAATTAGGAGCTGAGTACTTTCATGAGATTTTAATTAAAAAAAAAATGAATATATTATATTTAAAGAAAAATATTTAACTTAAGAAGGATATAAATCTAGTTTATTGGAGGAAAATAAAGAAAAAAAAAAAAAAATTAAATTATATAAAAGATATATAAACATTTCAAATATTTGAATGTTCTTACTAAACTAATTCAAAGAAAAAAAAAGATTTTTGTCAAAATATTAAAAATTATAAAAAAATAGAGTTATAATTATATTTTATGTAAAAATATATTAACATTTAATTATATTTTAAAAAAAAAAAAATAAAAAAAATAAAAAAAATAAAAAAAAAAAAAAAAATAAAATATATATATATATATATATATATATATATTTATATTTTTTTTTAATTTTTTTTAAATTTTTTAATTTTTAAAAAAATAAATTAATTAAATTTTTTTTATAAAGGATAATTTTTTTAAATTTTTTTTTAGGGAAGAAAAGAAATAATTTATTTTTTCTTATTTTTTTTTTAAAAAAAAAAAAAAATAAATAAAATTAATTTTTTTTTTTATATAAAAAAAAAAAAAAATAAATAAAATATATATATATATATATATATATTTATATTTATATACACATATTATTTTTTCTAATTAATTATATTTATAATATTTTTTAATTTTTTTTTATAAATGATAATTTTCTATTTCAAAATATATATTAAGGAAGAGAAAAAATAATTTATATTTTTTTTTTTTTTTTTTTAATTTTTAAAAAAATTAATTAATATATATATCTTTCTGTATGTTCTCTATAATTCTCAACTTTTCATTATTTTATATAATTTAATTTAATAAATATTTAAATATTTGGAAAGATTTACATCTTATTGTTAATCTGAATATTGTTTTTAATTTATATGTAATATTTTTTTTTAAACCTTAATAATATTGTGATTATTAAAATTTAAAAAAAAACACAATACCTAAAATAGCTTTTTCATTTTTAAAAATATTGATAAAATATAAATTATTAAAATAATATAATAGAAATTTTAATATAAAATATATATATTATATTATTTAATAATATATTTATTTAAATATAATATTGATTTTAATAATTTATTAAATAAAATTTTATAAAGTTAATTATAAATTACTTAGTTCTATTAAAATTTTATCCTAAAAAATGTTATGTAAAAAAATTAATTTTACACACTAATTTTATTCATTTATAAGTTATATTTCAAAAAAAAATACTTCCTATTTTTATTTAAAATTAAAAAAAGTATAGAATATATATTACATCCTATATTTAATTAATAAATGATCTACATAAAGGCTTAACTTTCTAATTTTGATTTAAAATCAAATATTTGTATAATAATAGTAAAAAATACAAATTTTTTCTTTAATAATTAATAAATATAATTAAAAATATTATATTAATACATCCTATTGTATATATTAATAATGTGAATATAAAAATAATTAAAAAATGTTTTTTTACAGCCTTATTTTAATATATTCAAAACTTGAAATTATACATTAATAATATTATACGCACTAAATATGATTTAAAAGTTTATATCAATACATAAAATTATTAATTTTTACAATCTATAGAATATATAAAAATATATATTTACTTTTATAATATAATTTACTTATGTAATCTATAAATGAGTAGAAAGTATTTAATTTAAGATTTACTTGTGGAATCTATAATAATAGTTTTAACTATTAATATTTTAAATATTTATTTACTTTCTGTTTTTAATAATTATGTTTTCTTCAATTTAAAATTTTAATATTTAACTTTCTAATTTTTTTATTTGTAAATGTTATATAATGTTAAGAAAGTAAAAGTATAGTAAATTACTGCCTATATTAAGATTAAAAAAAAGGAAACATAATAAAAATTAAAGTACATCTTTCTAATATATTTATTATAAAAAATTATAAATAAAATGTTTAATTATTAAAAAAAATATGATCTAATTTTATTATTACCTTTTAATAAATAAGAATTGAATTTAGAGAAATTAAAAATTTATAAATTTAAAAAAGATAATTATTATAATAATACAAATTAAGTTATTTAAATCTAGTTATTATTAAATAATTTATGTATAATTAAATCATTTAATCAAAACAAAAAAATTAATAAATAATAATTCTAATTAAAAAAAATAAAATAAAGCTTTAAAATAATTATTACTATTAATTTTTTTTCATTAAATTAATAAAGAATATACGCATTTCTAATATTAAATTAATTATTAATTTAGAATAATTTATTAATATATTTACATTCTAATTTGTTTTAATAATTTTATCTTAGTAAAATATATTAAAACTTAACAATTACATCCTGTTTTTAATTTTTTTAATGTATTGAAAAAAGTTTCTTACTTCATACTTTATTAATAATGGCATATAATTATTTAAAATTAGTAAACTTATTAAATATTTTACGTACTATTTTGTTATGAAATACAATATAATAAATATTTTTACAAACTATTAAAAATAAAAATATAATTAAAATAATATTAAATTTATTACAGGCTATTTAATTTAAAATTTATTATGATAAATAATTATTTTTTTATAACATCTAAATCCTTAAATTCAATAATTTAAACTAATAAAATAACTTAAATAATTTACATCCTAGCCGAATTTAGATTAAAAAAATGTTAATTAAAAAAATTTAAATTTATATCATACATCCTGCTTAAAATAATATTTATCAAAAAGATTGTAATCGAAAAAAAATTACTTCCTTTTTCAAAAAATTAAATTCTATATTCAAATAAAATAT
>NW_004087815.1:0-8747 GCF_000220395.1 Ichthyophthirius multifiliis
AATAATTATTACTATTAATTTTTTTTCATTAAATTAATAAAGAATATACGCATTTCTAATATTAAATTAATTATTAATTTAGAATAATTTATTAATATATTTACATTCTAATTTGTTTTAATAATTTTATCTTAGTAAAATATATTAAAACTTAACAATTACATCCTGTTTTTAATTTTTTTAATGTATTGAAAAAAGTTTCTTACTTCATACTTTATTAATAATGGCATATAATTATTTAAAATTAGTAAACTTATTAAATATTTTACGTACTATTTTGTTATGAAATACAATATAATAAATATTTTTACAAACTATTAAAAATAAAAATATAATTAAAATAATATTAAATTTATTACAGGCTATTTAATTTAAAATTTATTATGATAAATAATTATTTTTTTATAACATCTAAATCCTTAAATTCAATAATTTAAACTAATAAAATAACTTAAATAATTTACATCCTAGCCGAATTTAGATTAAAAAAATGTTAATTAAAAAAATTTAAATTTATATCATACATCCTGCTTAAAATAATATTTATCAAAAAGATTGTAATCGAAAAAAAATTACTTCCTTTTTCAAAAAATTAAATTCTATATTTCAAATAAAATATTACTTTCTAATTTTTATTTAATTAATGAAATTAATAAAAATTAATACGCTCTATTTTCATAATAAATAATTAATAGAATTGTTAAAAATATTACAGTCTGTAATTAAAATAAAAGTAAAATTAATAAAATTATAAATAAATATTATTTTCAACGCACTATATAAATAATAAAAAATATAAAAATATGTAGTATATCATACTATCTAATTTAAATTATAGAACATTTAACTAATTAATATAAATTCTGAAAATTATACCCATTCCTAATTAATTTATAATAAGAAAATTAATTAAATTTAATAATTTTAACTCCCTTTTAAAATTTATATACAAATTATGTTTTTAAAATTAATATAATTACTTTCTTTTGGTTTTATTTTTTAATAATATAAAAATGTAAAATAAAAAACTATGAAGGAAAAATTAAAAATTACATCCTATTATTAAGATATTTTCATAAAAGTAATATATATTTCTTTATACATTCTTAAATAAAATATATATTACATAAAATATAAAATTTGTTAAATATATTTTACTTTCTAAATTATGATTGAAAAAATTAAATTATTCAATAATTAAATATTTACATACTTATTTTTTAAAAAATAAATTATTTGAAAACAATATAAATATTAATTACTGTCTGTGTTTTATTTATAGAAAAATTAAAAATTAAATAATAAAATTACACCCTTATAATGAAATTTAGTAATTTTAAAAATAAATTAATAAAAATTTACAGACTAATTTATATAATTATTTAAATAAATATCATCATTTTCATACTGCCTATAAATGATAAGTAATTTTAGATAAATTTTCTTACAAGCTATTTTTTAAAAATATATAGAAATTATATAACAGTAAAATAATATTACTAGCTAAAATTCAAAAAAAATAAACAACTATATTATTTGAAAGTACTTACTTTCTATATTAATAGAAATAAGATTTAAAATTAATAAAAAGCTTAAATATATATTATTAAATTTTTTATATAAATTTTACCTACTAAAATTAAAAAATTAAAATTAAATTCTAAAAATTCTTTGTTACACACTTTTATTAAAAATATATAATTTTTAAAAAAGTAATTACTTTCTTTTTTTAATAATAAAAAAAAAATAATTAATTATTATATTATTAAAAAATATATTACTAGCTTATTTGTTATTATTATTAAATAAATGAATAAAAAATAAATACACACTAGATTTTTAATAAAACATAAATAAAAATAAATATTTACAAAAAAAAATACTTCCTATTAATAATATAAATTAACAACAAATAAAATATTTTAAATTTTACTTCCTAATTTAAATTAGAAACAAATATTGCAAAAAATTTTTACTATCTAAATTTTTATAATATATATACATATATATATATATATATATATATATATATATATATATATATTTATAATTAATTTACACACTATTTTTATAAATTAAATTTTTATTTTTTTAGTTAATATATTTACAGGCTATTTATTAAATTAAATAAACCAAATTTAATTATTTTACTATTCTCTTTATATATTTTTTTTTAAAAATTAATATTTTAAATAGTTTATATTAGGAATACTGCCTATTTTAAAAATTATAAACTTATATATTTAATTCAAAATCAAAAAATAATTACCGATGTCTTTTTATAAATATATTATAATATATTTTTATTTTATATAATGAAAAGTTCAATTTTTATTAATTTAAATATATTGTTTAAATAGAAAATATTTAGTTCTTTACTCTTGTCTATAAAAATTATATTATAAAATATAAATTTTAATTTTTAATATTAAATTATTTTATATATTACATTATCCTTTTATTTTGTTTAATAAAAATTTATTTAATTGTTTAAAAATTAATTTTTTATTTTCAAAATTTTATTTATATAGTTTTTTATAATTACCACCTATTTATATATTTGTTTTAAATTGTTATAATATAAAAATATTCATTTTATACGCACTAAATATTATTTATAAATATAAGTAATAGTAAAATAATATTACTTCCTAATTAAGAATTTTATTTAAATATTATATAATATAAATTTATTACATCCTATATAAATTTATCAATTATAAAAACAAATTAAAGTACGCACTATAAAAAAAATAGCTTTATTTTTAAAATAAAAAATAATACTATCTATTTCTTGATTAAAATATGAAAATCAATAAAATTACAATCTATTTATTTAATTATTATTATATTATCTATAAATAATACTTTGTGCTAAAATATAAATTAATTAAGAATTAATATTTTTATTAAAATATATAAATACTTATTTCTGAATAAAATTTATATGCCAAATATTAAATAAAACTTTCAATATAATAAAAATAAAGTATTATTATTATTTGTTAAATAAAAAAATATATATTCAATAAAGTAAATATTACATTACATCCTATAAATAATATAATTAATTTTATATAATAATTATAAATATAAAATTTACTTTATTTCGAACAAAATAATTATATTTATTTTAAAAAAATAATAATTAAAAGTTATATTTAACCAGTTAACTATTTATATAATATTATATTATAATAATATATTTTATTGTATTTACTAACTAAATATGAAATAGATTAATGAATTTAAATGTTAATATTTACACACTATTATTTTAAAATAAATAGATTTAAATATACATTTTAATTTATATTACATCTATCTATTTTTTTTAAAAAAAATATATAGACTTTTAACTAAATAAGTAAATATATTACTTCCTATTTTTAATAAAAAAAATTAAATATGTTATTTTATTATATATTACATCCTAATTATATAAATTTATTTCAAAATTAAACTTATGCAAATTTAAATTTAATATTACTCCCTTTTATATGAAATATTAATTTTAATTGAATTAAAAATTATAATATATTTAAACTTACATCTTACTTTAATTTTTATAAATATAATTAAAAATATAATTTTAGATAGAATTACAAGCTATTTTTTTAAAAAACAAAAATAGTCTAAAAATACACTTTAATTAATATTACAAACTTTTTTAAAATAAAAATAAATAAATTTTAACTATTAATATTATGATAATAATATTACATACTATTTTAATAAAAATTATAAAATTAATTATCAATTTTTTATTTTTATTTAAAATTACAAACTTTTTTATAAAAAGATTAATTTTAAATTAAATATGCTATTTTATTATATTTTACTTCCTATTTTTTATAATAATTTGAAAAACAAATATAAAATTTTATTTAATATTACTGTCTATTTTTAAAAATATCAATAAATTTAAAATTTATTGGTTTAATATTATTTATTACAGCCTTTTTTTAATAAGAAATTCATATATTTTAACAAAATACGTATTTTATTTAATATTACCCACTAATTTTATTAAAACAATATATTTTTATAATAAAAATAATTATTTATTAAATATAACAGTCTATTATAATATAAATATGAACCAATAATACATTATTATTTAATTTTACATACTATTTTTAATAAAAATTAATAAACATAAATTAAAATATAATTTTACTTCCTATATTTATTGAAAAATTATAAATTTAAAATAAAAATGAAATTTTATTAAATGTTTACTCCCTTTATTTAATATAAAATTTGATTAAAATTATTATATTTATTGTTACAAACTATTTATAATAAATCGAATTTTTTAACTAAAAATATTATTTCATTAAAATTACTACCTTTTTTTTTAATAAAAATTGCTAAATTAATACTAATTTATATAATATTACTAACTATTTTTATAATAATTATAAATTTAATTAAATATACTATTTATTATAACATTACAGCCTATTTATATTAAATATATATAAATTATTACTAAAAATTATATTTTATTTAATATTACTCCCTATTTTTACAAATAAAATTGATAACTCTGAATTAAAAATGTTATATTATTTAAAATTACATACTATTTTACAAAATTTAAACTAAAATACCATAAAATTTAATTTTACATTCTTTATTTATTAAAAATTTATAAGTTTATAACAAAAACAGTATTTGTTTTTATATTACGAACTATTTTTATTAAAAAAATAAGTTAATATTAATCTAAAAATATTATATTATTTAATAATTACATACTATTTACAATAAAAAATATTTTAATTTTGTTTTCTTAAATATGATGTATTTATCAATAATTACTTGCTTTTTTTTAATTATTTAAATACATTTATTAATTAAATAAATAAGTATTATTATACTTCCTATTTTTATATTTTTTTAATTGACTTTCTTTATATTTTTACACACTTTTTATTATATATTAGTTTTTAATATATATTAATATAATTTTACAGTTTCGATCTATATTTTATTTATTTTTTTAAAAAAATCATTATTTTATTTATTTTTTGTAATACTCTCTATAAAAATTTATTCATTTTTTTTTTTTTTTTTTTTTTACCTAAAAATTAAACATATTATATTAATAATTTTAAATTTAAATTTCATTATTACACACTTATATATTTTATATATTATTAATTTTTTTAATAATGTATTTTATTATTTACAAGCTTTTATTTAATTAATTTTATTATTATATCAAATATAATTTTTTATTTTTACTAACTATGGAATATTTAATTAATTTTATTTTCATTAATTTTTTACGCACTTTTTTTATATTAATTTCATATTTTAATTTTGTTTTTTTTGTACTAGCTATTTTAATTTAATAAATATTGATTTTTAAATAAATTTACATCCTTGATATTTATTTTTAAAATAAATTAATATATTGTTTCTATATATATAAAATTTACTCCCTTATATTTAATTTAATTTAATTTAATTTTAAGAATTAAAATAAAAATTTGATTTTCTATTTACATACTATAAAGAATTTACTTAATTTTTTTACAAATAAATTTTTACTAGCTTTTGTTTGTTTATATTGTAAAATATATATTTTAAATATTTTTTATTTATTTATTACACACTATATTTTTAAAATTTTTAAAAAATTAATATTTAATCGAAAGATATATTTTACATCCTTTTTATATTAAATGATTTTATCAAATATATATTTTTTTAAAAAAATAAATATAAGTAAATGAATTTTACGCCCTATTTTTAAATAAAAATAAAAATTATAGATAGTTTATTTTATTAATATTTATTATTTTTTAAATTATTGATATTTTTCTAAAAAAGTATATTTTTTTTCGTATAATTAGTTAATTTGTATATAAAAAATAATTTGCTTACAGCCTAATATAGATATCAATAAAAAATAAGAAGTAAAAATGCAAAATACTTGGCTTAGAACCTAATATAAATATGAACAAATAATAAGAATTAAAAACTAAATGTGAATCTAAAAGAAAACAATTTAAATATAAATGATAAATATTAATATTTTTTTATACCTTTATCATT
The DNA here is from genome assembly GCF_000220395.1 of Ichthyophthirius multifiliis. NCBI lineage: Eukaryota > Ciliophora > Oligohymenophorea > Hymenostomatida > Ichthyophthirius > Ichthyophthirius multifiliis. Next base: position 6,070 of record NW_004087815.1, read on the forward strand.
CTAACTATAATATTTATATATTTTTTTTTTTTGAAAATTATTATAAAATAAATTAAATTAAAAAGTTTTTGTAAGATTTTAATAAAATTTATAAAATAAAAATATATAACATAAATATTTTTAAAAATGGATATTATATATAAAAAATTTTTATTATTACATATTATATATAAATTTGTTTTATTAATAATAAAATTAATATTGAAAAAATAAAAAGTATATATTATAAAAAAAAATTAATTTTAATATTATATGTGATTAATAAAAAATATATAATTAATTAAGAAATATTATATAATATATTTTTTTAAATACAATTATGATTATAATTATATAAAATAATTCATATTAAATTATTATATACAAAAAATAAATATATTATAAAATTATTTCATAAATATATGATATTAAATAAAAGCAATATTATATTATTTTTTTATTTTAATGTATATTTACATATTTTTATTTTATTTTATAATTATTAATTATTTTAATAATATATTTCTAAAAATTTTTAATATTCAATATTATTTTTGTTTTTATTTATAATATATAATAATTATTATTAAAAAATATCTTTAATTAAATAATAATATATTATTATTATTTTTGTTTTATAAAATATAAAAATATATGTCAAATAAAAATATTATACTTAATTTTTATATATTATTAAAATATTTATCTTATATATAATAATTTACGACTTTTTTTAGAAAATATCAATTATAAAATTTAATAGGATATATATTTTAATTACAATTTAATTTAATTAAATAATTTTTAAATAAATTTTTTAAAATATAATTTATATATTTATATAAAGGTTTTTTTAATTTGTAATAATATTTATAATAAAAATAATACTCATGTATAAAATCAGGAATATTCTTAATTTGAATATCTTTTTTTCAAATAACAATAAAAAGTGCCTTATATAACTCTTCATTATGCTTTTTTATCAGAATCACAATTTTGTTTGTTTTTATAATACTAATTTATATATCAAATAATGAATAGGGATTAAAATATGAATTCAATAAAATCATAAATAACTGAAAAAAATTATATATTTATATATATTGAATTTTTTTTAAGATTTTATGAAGGGGAAATAAGCACTTTTTTGAAATTTAAATGTTGAAATTCGGCTTATGAGAAATTTTAAAAAATATTATTTTTGATTTTTAGTTTTTAATAATAGTATATAAAATTATATGTCTATTAAATAAATTTTAAATTTTAGGTATAATTTTTTTTTTAATGAATAAATATATATGTGATTATATTTATAAAAATGAAATTTTATATTTAATAAATCAATTACATTTTTTAATAATTTTTATTATTATCAATTCATTGCTGGGTTATATTTTAAATAATTTTTATTAATAATAGCGACTAAAAAAAATAAAAATAAAATTTAATGCATTTTTTATTTATTTAAATATATAAATAAAATTAAATATATTAATTTATTAAAAAAAAAAAAAAATGTTTATCTCATTAGTTTTAACTAAACAATTTAATAATTTAGTCAATTAATTAATATTATAAAAATATATATTAGATATAAAATAATAATATAAGATAATAATTATTTTATTATATTAATATTAATTAAAAAAATTATTTTATTATTAAATTAAAATCTCATTATTATATTTTTTTTTTAAACTAAATATATAAATTTTATAATTTGCTTCACTTAATATCCATTAATATTTTTTAGATGAATAATATTCTTTATTTACTGTATTTTTCGAGTAAAAAGCCATATTATAAATACATAGATTAAAGAAAAAACTTACACTTTTAAAAAGTAAGTCAATGTACGAAATAGTAATTGCTTTGAAAATAATACATTAAGTATAATAACTAGATTATTTTTTTTATCCAATATTATCTCCTAAATTACTCAAATTTAAATGCAAAGTCTTTTTATTTATAATTTGTACAATTTAAATATGATAAATTCTAATTTTTATGTTTTTTTATTATTTATTGATTGTATTATGAAATGTTAATTTAATTTAAAAAAGTTGATAAAAGACATATTCTTATAATTAATTTATTAAAATTCCTTCAAAAATGTATAATCCTTTTGTTTATATCTTCTAAATTACAAAATTGATATAAGTAATTATTTTAAAAATTTGAATTATAAAGTATTCTAAGATATTAAAATATAAATATATATACGATAAACACGATAAACAAAAAATATACAAGAGGTAAAAATAAGATTATGTAAAAAAATTAAAATTTTAAATATAAAAAATAATCTAATTTAAGAGATATAAATAAAGTCAAAGACATCATTTTTTAAAAACTTTTAATAATACTTTTTATTACATATGTAATTTATAAATATTTAGTATAATATATAAAAAAGTCTTTTATAATGTAAAATATACTTTGCAGTTTATATAAAATAATAAATAATTAATAATTTGAAATCAATATATTTTAAAATTATAATTATATTAGTAATTTATTCTATTATTTTTTTTCAATTATTTGTTTTAAAGCTTATTTTAAGTATTATAATCATTCTTTAGGATATTCGAAAAATATTGTTTAATTATTACTTAAATTCTTATTTATTATTATATTATTTTTCATTTAGTTAAATAATATATTTTCATTATAATTCCAAAAGATTTTTTTTTTAAATT
>NW_004086835.1:0-15319 GCF_000220395.1 Ichthyophthirius multifiliis
TATATATATATATATATATATATATATATATATTAATCTTAGAAATTTTATATTTTAAACTTATAATGTTCTCTATATATAAAAAAACATATTAAACTTATTTAAATAATTTATATATAAAATTTAATACATTTAATATTCTTAATAATTTTATACTAAAAATATTCTAATTAAAATATGTATTTTTTTCTAGATTTAATATTTTCAAAAAAAAAAAAGATAAAAAAATATAATTTATTTTAAATTTTTCATTTTTATAATTCATAAAATTTATGTTAAAATTATAATAATAATAAAAAAAATATATTATTTTTAACTTTATACAATACCTTAATAAAAACTAAAGAATATCCATAAGAGTATTGAAATGACCTCTTATTTAAAGTTTTCAGTTTAATTTCATACCTAAATTAATTAATCAATTAGAATTATAGGCAATATAAAAGATCTAGGTGAATGGGATACAAACAAAGGCTTATGTCTTTAAACAAATTAATAGATATATCCTGAATGGACACATGAAACTTTTATAGAAGTTCCCTTTGGTAAAACAATAATTCTAAAATTATTATTATTTTTTTCTAAAAAATAATTTAAATATATAGGAATTCTAATTGAATTTAAATGCGCATTATATGAAAGAGAATAATTAATAAGATGGGAAAGATTCGAATGTAATGCAAACAGAAAATACAGGATATAATACTTTAAAACATTGCTATTTATGAAATAAAATAATATTCAAGTAATAGAAAGGCCTTTTTAAAAATATGTGACTAACTTAGATATGGACATAATTGATACAAGTAATATAAATAAAATTATTAAAAGATATAAAAATAAATAGCTAATGTTCGAAAATTTAAAAATAATTAATTTAAATTTGATCCACTAAATGTAGCAGAGGCTTAAGTATAAAATAAATATATATATATATATAAATATTTAAAAATAAATATAAATATAAATATAAATATATTAAATATATTTATTTATGTTTTATTATATATATTTATATTTATTTATTAAAAATAATTTAATAAGAGTTCTTCTTCAGGAAGCTAGTCTTTTGAATTTTTTATAAAGTAATCAAAAATATCCTAAGAAGATAATTTAAGTAGTAATAATAATAACTTAAAAGATTAAGAAAATTAATACAAAACATAAAAATTAAAATCTAATAAAAGAAATTTGGGAAAACATGTAAAAAAAGAAAAAAGTATCGAAATAAACACAAAAGAAGAAATATAATAAACAAAGTAGTAAAAATAAATCTAATAATAATATTAATTTAGTCAAAGCTTAATATAATAAATGTAAGGTGCAGCTTTACCTCATTTAGATAATATTGTAAATTTATTTAATAAAATAAAAAAAGAGTCCCAAAACATCAACAATAGAGAATTATACCCGCCAATAAAAAAACTATTCGAAAATTATTCAATGTAATAAAATTAAGTTATTTAATAAAATCAAGTAAATATTTAACTAAAATAAGTTAAAACCTAAGAATTTGCATTAACACAAATAGACAACAATATAAATGAAAAAACCGAATAAACATTAATTTTTGTAAGTTTTAAATTGCCTTTTTTCATTTAATTAAAAAGTAAAAGTAAGCGTGCTTAAATAAATGAAAAATACGATTTTATAGAATACTCTGATCCTCTAATAAACTCGACTTATTAAAGTTTATTAAATGTTAAGTTAAATTTAATATGGGTCAGTATATGTAATATTTATATTGAAAATAAGGAAGAATAGGAATAACTAAGAAATTTCATGGTTTAAAACTATAAATGCTACCCTTTATTTATTCCTGAAAATGAATGCCAGATTTTTTCAAGACATTTTTTTTCACAATTTATAGTCGGAGAAAGAAGAAATATGTTCTATGAGGAAGATTACTCCTGGGACATTTATAAAAAAATAAACCTGGCAATTTCGGAAGAATTAATCTTGATAGTTTCTAAAAATAGACCAGTTATTTCGATTATTATTTATGATCTTTTATTTTTATTAGTGCCAGCTTATTTCATCGAAAGATATTTTCCGAAAAAAAACTCATCATCAGAAAATAATGAAAATATAGTACTTTCTTTTTTTCTCTAAAGAAAATTTCCTTCCATTTAAATTTTCTAATAATTACCTTAAAGTGATATTCTTATGCATTCCTTATATTTTTGTGATATTATTTCATTTTCTACATATGAAGCTGCTGAATCATTCTTAAGATTCTCTTAATTTTTAAATTATTAAGTTTTATATAAGTAAAAAAAATTTATATATATATATATATATATATATATATATATATTTTTTATATATTATTACTTATATTCTTTTATATTTTTATTTAATATATATAGAGATGGAGGAAAAATAATATTATAATGTAATGGAAAAGAAATACTAATAAGGATTTAACATCCAGGAATAAATATATAAAAACTTTAATTAAAAAAAGACAGTCTTTTAAAAGAATATATTAACAGATCAAATATTTTAAATTAACAAAATAAACATTTAATTATAGGAATAGATACTTTATCTAGAAGTAGTGGATTAGAGTATAAATTTTACAGTTTCGAAAGTTTCATAAATAAAGCCAAGAAATTAAATTAAAGTTAAGAATATAAGCTTAAACAAATAATATATTTTTCCCATGATAGTGAATTAATCTCTATATAAGAATAATAGTAATATTTATATGAATTAAAATTGATAGTTAGAAAAATAAATCAATCACATTCCTTTTATGATAGTGTATAGAAATAATAGAAGGTGATTAATTGTCCTTTGATGAATATTTCCAATATTTAAGTTTAAGTGAGTGTTTTTTAAGCACATCTTTATAAGAATATAACTGCTTCCATTATTTATAGTTTTTATTTTTAAAAAAAGACGGTTAGTTGATTTTATCAAAAAAATTAACCAAATTTAAGATTTTGATTCAATAAGAGTCGTTAATCCTTTAGAGTAGATTAAAATGGTTTAAAATTTATTAAAAATATTCGAATAATAATTAAATAAATAAAAAACTACTAATTAAGAAAGCAATTTCAATAATTCCCCTAAATAAAGTATTAAATAATAATAATAATAAAAATAGGAATAATTAAAAAATAATAAAATAAATTTAATTAAAGATAAAATAGATTTCCCTGACTAAATAAATTTAATATAAAAAGAAAAAAGTGAAAGTGCATAAAAAGAATTTAATTATAATTATTTAATAAATTACTTTTCTAATTAAAAATGGATAAATTACTTCATATTAGACATAGTTAAAAACAATAACTTAAAATTAATATTCATACTTCGTTTTCAGTTACTTAACGAAATACTTTTTTAAATAAATAAAAGGGTCACAAAGAATAAATATATAAAGTATACGAAAACAATCTATAATAAAAAAATTAAATAAACCTTAAAAAATTAATATATAAAAGCTAAACAGGAAATAATTGTGTGTTTATTTTTGGCTTTTCGAATGTTTTTTTTGAACAATAATAACATTATTTTACAGAATAATCAATTAATCTAAACATGATTGAATAAATAAGGAAATTATCTTAATAACCAAATAATATAATATATATTTTATCAGGAAAATCATCAGAATTATTAAATAAATATTTCTCTTCAATCCCTAACCTTATATTAATTTCAAATAATGGTTTAAAAATCAAATAAACAGGAACTGATCAAGATTTTATTTATACAACAAAAATACTTGAACACATTCTATGGAAACCTTATATTATAGGAAAAATGGAAAATTATACATAAAAAGCACCTGGATCTTATATAAAAGATAATGAAGTTTAAACATCATGGTATTATGGAAATTTAGATAAGGAATTTGCAAAAACATAAAAAGAAGCACTTATTAAACAACTATAATAAATACTTGAGAATATGCCAGGAAATGAAATTTTCGAAGGTTAAAATTATATATCTGTTAGATCATCCTCATTAAATAAGGTAAATATAAAAAAAATATATATTAATATAAAAAATATATATATAAATATTATATATTTATATTTATATATATATATAATATATATATATATTTATTTTTTATATATTTTCTTTATAATATTTTAAGACTGCTATGACTTAAATTGCTATATATAATAGTTATATGTAAAAAGGTAAAATTGACTTTTTATTTATTGTTGGCGGTAAAAAATAATCTGATGAAGAAATGATTAAAAGTGCAAAAGATTTAATTAATTAAGAAACAAATAAATTAATTGATAATGTATTTTTTTTAAAAAAAATTAATTTATATATAAATGTATTATTTAAGGATGCGCCTACAATTTTAGGATTAATATGTACTTAAACTTAAAGTAACTATTCTAATTTTTAATTTGAAAGTAATAATGAATTAGTTAATTTGCTTGAATATATAAATGGATCGAAACAACTATATGATAATAGTAATTTAAACCCTATTAATAAATAAGAAAAATATTTTTCATTAAATAAAATAGAGGAATAAAATAAAATATAATATAGTGATAAAGAAAAATATATATTAATTTGAAAAATTAATTAAATAATTAATATAATTAAATTAATTATATAATTTTTAAATTTATTAACGTCTTTTTTTAATTATATATTTAAAAAAATTATTTTATTAAAGAAAAAAAATATTAAATTAAAAAAATAATTAATTTTTTTTTATAAACTATTCATATTTACATAATATAAATGATTTAAAAAATAACAAAAATATTCAATACTAATTTTGCTTATAAAATTTATATTTAAAATGGTAAATTACTAATACGATTCCTATTAAAAACGAAACAGAACCTGCAATTAAATGTGAAATGACTAAAACAGGATTTTTTCCACCTATTGAGTTAACAGTACTTATAATAAAAGATTTTTAAGAATCAAAAAATTGAGAATCATATTCTAAAAGCAATATAAAATTATATTTTATAAATAAAAAAAAAAATATTTATATATTATAATAAATATATATATAAATAATAAATATATAAAAAAAAATTATATATATAAATATAAATATATATATATATATATATATATATATATATATATTATCACTGTTTTTAACTTAAACAACATAAGAACCTGGCTATAAATTTTATTCAATTCTTCCCCATAATTTTTTGAATTTGGACAATCCTGAAGGCCTCATCCAATTTTGAACTCTTTCTTTACATTTAATGTATAATTAAAAGTATAATTTTTTTTTAAAAAATAAAAACAATATACCATCCTCTAAATCAAGCCATTATTTATCTTTATAATCTTAAGTATTTAAATTTTTCATATATTTTTTATCATAATTCCACGAAATATTAGTACTATTTACAAAAATCTCATTTTATTTTTAAACCTCAGAATTATAAATTTTATACTCATCTTTTATAATTATTTTTATAAAAAATTTCATGATTAAAAAAAATACCATTAAAAATCGTAAAAGCCCTTAAACCACAAGGAAAAGCAACGTCATTTAATTAACTATTTTAAAATATTTTTCCATTTAAATTTTTTAAAATAATTTCTTTAGATGGATTATTTTAATTTATTTATTTTTAAAATTTTTCATTTAAATCCATATTAGTTCTAAAAGGTTTACATCTATTAGAATTTAACGAATCATTTGAATTAGAATAAAGTTAACTATAGTCATAACTTTCGAGATAAATTTGATGATTTTAATTGAAGTTTTTCATCTCATAATATACAAAAATTGGTTGTTTCATTGTTTATTCTATTTATAGTATAAATTCACAAATTGAAGTTTCTGAAGGATTTAAACATTTATCTAGTATTCCATAGTTTACTTTATATTCTATTACTTCTTCATTTTTTATTGCAAATATAATGCCTGCAATTAATAAATATAAACCTATTTTTTTATTGTGTTTTTAGTATTATTTATAAATTGTATTTTTATAAAAAGAACCTGATACTAAATATATTGTTCCTCCAAACAATTTATTTGAACTTTTCCATTAATTTAACTCTTCTTCTTCTTGTTATGTAAAATCTTTCTTTTCTTATTAGATATTCACTTTTTAAGGGAGATTTTATTCAGATATATTTGGAAGAGGATATTCTTGTCCGATATTCCTTTCATTTTCATTTAAACTCATCTATTTTTTTTAATATAAAATAATTGTTTTGCTTAATTTACTTTTCGTTTTTTTTTTTTAAATCAATTAATAAATAACATTAAAATAATAAATATTAAAAATTTAAAATTTATTAATATTTTTTTTTGATAAAAAATAATAATCTTGATTTATTCATTTTTTGTTAAACTTAAACATAGAAAATACTTATTTAATATATAGATATAATATAGTTTTACATAATTTAATATATTATATAAAAATAGGAAATATTTTTATAGAGTATTTTTAAATATTTATTATTTAGTGTTTTTTATATATTTATTAATTAATGCCTTATATAATTAATAATTAAAACAAATAATATAAATATATTAATTATTTATCATTTATTAATATCAATTTTATCAATCTATATTTCTACTCTAATGTTAAATTCCTTTTAGACAATTTTTTAAATCTTTCAATTATAAAAATAAATTATTATTTTTCAAAAATAATAAAATATTTTACTTATTTTATTGACTCTATTTAAAAGGTATAAATTTAATGATATTAAATAAATGTATTAGTAAATTCCCTTTGTTTTTCTTCAAAGCTTTTATTTAAAGGATTATTAGGATCTATGTCAACTATGTATTTTATTTATTATAGTTTTTATTATAAAAAAGCTTTTAAATATTAATAAAATTTATTTTTTACTTAAATATTGCAAAAACTATAATTAATAATTTTCAGAATTATTTAATTATTCAATATTCTTTTTACATTTTATCCATTAATCTAGTTTTTATTTAAATTTTTATTCATTTAAAATATTTTCATCATGTAATGTTCTATTTTCTTTCCTTAATTTTATATTTTATTTTAATTTTTTAAAAATAAATAAAAAAAAGATATTATATATATATATATATATATATATATATATATATTTATATTTTTTATATATAATTAGAATACATTTCTTTTATCAATGTTTATTACTTTTCTAATAATTTAACAGCTTATAAAAATTATTATTCTATTTACTCATTTTAATTTAAAAAACTATCTAAAAAATCGGATTTAACAATTAATTTTGTAAATCTTTTTTTATTTAATAAAAAATATTGAAATTTCATTGTAAAATAATAGTTACTTAAATAAAAATTATTATTCTTCAATATTATTGTCTTCTCTTAATAGTTTTTTTCCTTTATTTTTTATTTAATTGCACATTTTAATAACAGAAGAAAGACAACTTTCAACACTTTTCTAATTTTCAATAAGTTCTTTTAAAAGATTCATCATTAAAATTAGATATTCTTTATCTTAAGAATATTCTTTATTATTTTATATGGACGAAGTTAAAAATTCAGTAAATAATATATGATATCCGTGATATTATTTCATTTATTTAATTTCCTTTATTTCATCTATTATACTTTTTACAGTTGTACTTATAAACTATTTTTTATAATTATTTTTTATTAATAATAAAATATACGTTTCTTTATTCTTATGTATTTTAAATTTATTATTAAGAAATTATTATTTAATCTTAAACCTCTTTTATCAAATAATTGCTTAAATTTAAACCTTGTTCATGTTTTTAAAGCAATGTATTTAATTTTTCTATTATTTTTTATGAAAAATATAATAAAATAATCATTAGTATTATTATTTTTACTTTTAATATTTTTATCTATTAATTCAAAATGTGTTATTGGATGAAAATTTACTCTTATTAAATTTATTTTATCTCCTATATTATTATGTAAATTTACACAAAATTCCCAATCTATAATTTTTGGATATTCAATAATTATATTTCTCAATATATTTCTAATTTATTTAGAATTCGGAATATTATAATATTTTTTTTTTTTAAATATACATTTAATTATCTAAAAGTTCTTTAAAAGAAATATTCTCGTTTTCTGGTACATTAACTAACTTTATATATAAATATATACATTTATTTATTTATTTAATATAATCATAATAAATTAATTATAAAATTATTCAAATATATATTACTAAATATTATATTTATAAAGTATTTTCTAATAAATTCTGCATTAAACTATAAAATTTTTATAATGCGAATTTTAATCCTTATAATGTTTTATCATATTTAATATCGTATCTAGTATTAAACCAATCAGTAAATTATTTAATATGTATTATTTCTATTTATTATTTTTTTAATATAATATACATAAACATAAATAATGAATGATAAATTTTAAAATAATATTATATTGAAGAAAAAAATACCTGTACTCATAAAAAATCTTTTAAAAATAAAAGATAATTATAATATTTTAATCTAAAAATAAATATATACTAAAAATGATAATTTTAATTGATTTTAATTATTTATATATTTTATTAAGTTAATAAAAATAATTTATTTATTATATAAATAAATACATTAATACTTTTATCATATTTTTTAATAAGTTATTATATATTTTAATTAAATTTTTAATGAAATTAAAAAAAATAGATTCAAATATTGATTTTAATGTTAAGAATAGTTTAATATTACTTTCATCAAAAAAAAAACTTCAAAATACATTAAAATAAATATCTTAATTATAATTATTACATATAAAGCATTTCATAGGTCTAAACTCAAATTATTTTCACCCATAAATTTTCAATTAAAATTTTTTAACTGAAATATATAAAAAAAAGGATGGTCTAAAACATTTATTGCAATAAGGTTAAGAAGTTTTTATTTTATAGTTATAAAAAGTACTTATAATAAATAATAATTAAATATATATATATATATATATATATATATATATATATATATATATATATATATATATAGAACGGTAAAAACAGTTAATATACATGGAAAAAAGCAAAAGAATTAGCATTTATATATATATTAAATTCCCGTCAATAAACCCTAAATTCTGAATAAAGATTAAGCAATATTTCCTAATCTGAATAAATTATATCCCCTAGTACAATTGGTTAACATTTCTAATCTTTAAATGAATATCGAATTCTTTAATTTTCAATAATTCTCGAATAAATGAATATTTGGATAGAATTAGGAGATTATATAAACGTGCTAAATAAATTTTATGAATATAATAATTTTATAAATTAAAAATTCGAAAAAAGGGATAAATATGAAATATATATACACTCTTAAATTTTGTTAGTTATTTCTCTATTAATGTCTAAAGTAAAAGAATACTAAAAAAGTATAATATAATACGAACAATATATTAATTTATTCGAAAACCAAATAATAAACGATACTGTTTTCATAAAATAATTCTGTAATAATAATCAAGAAGAAATATATAATTTTATATTCTTATTTTTACTTTCTTATAAAGAATTTATCCGAATATTATAAAAAAACAACAATTTTTTCAAAGCCGAACCTTTAGTGATAAAATATACGCAATATATAGCTCAATTTAAGAATAAATAAGCTTAAAATTAACTCTAAATAGATATTTTAGACCGAAAAATAACCAAAATACTCTCTATTTAACAACAATAAATCAAAAATAAATGCTTTAATATTGCTTAATCAAATACTATATTTACAGATTTAATTAAAAATGAAGAATAAATTAATAATAATAGACATGTTTTTAATAAATTCAATTTTAAATCTTTTCATGGAAATAATAAAAATTCAGTATATAATATTATTTCTGAAGAAGATAAAGATTCTTTATTTATTTAAAAGAAAAATAATTAAGTGTAAATACGCCCAAAAATCAAACTAAAAAACTACGTAAGGCATAAACATAGTTTTTTTAAATAAAATAGAATATTTCTTCTCATTAATAGACTGTTTTTTCGCCTCAGTAAACTGTTTATTCATCTTAGTAGACTGTTTTTACTCCTTATAATGAAAAAAAGGGAAAGGTTAAATTTGCTTTTACTAAAAACTCGTTTTGTTTGGCATTAACAGAGGAAAAAGATCCAAAATAAAATTATAGATCACCTCTAATAACAATTAAAAATTACAAAAAACAATAAAAAAATGGAGAAATTAACGTAAACATATTCAAAGGAAAAAAAACACTGAAATATTTAATGAAATAATATAGTAAAACTAAAATGAAATCTCCTAAATATATTAAAAAGTCGTTTTTAAAAATAATGGATTTTTATAATAATAAAGGCCTTAAAAATTCTATAGTACAATAGATAATTTCAAAAATAATAAAAATTTAAATGAAAAATATCCTAAAATCAATTAAATAATAAATATAAAAAACTAAGAATAAGAAATTAAAAACTTATAATAAAAATACATTTAATTAAAAATAAAAACTAAAACAATTTCTTTTATAAACAAACTGAAAAATAAGCTTTTCTAAAAAAATACTAATAATAATAATTAATATAAGAAAATTTATTCGAAAAGGAGGTATTTTAATTGAAAATGCAAGTGATTTTTCCCAAACTACATTAAATAATTAAAGTATTTTATAAAATAAAGAGACAATTAAAAACGAAATTAAAAAAATTAAAATAATTCCTCCCAAAAAATATGAAACTAGCAAACCTTCATAAAGCCAATTTTTAAAAGAAGAATAAGAAGTCATAGTACATCCGAATTCTTTATTGGAAAAATTTAAAACTGAATTTAATGAAGAATTGACTTCTAAATTTCAAATTATTAAATAGACTTAAAAAATTATAGGATTAAATAAAAAAAAACTATTAATAATCCCAATTCTAAAAACTAAATGAGATTATGAATATAATATAAATAGATGTTAATAATGTATAAATAAAATCTAATAACATCTTAAATAGCGAAAATTCTTTTTTATCATAAAATTCTTCCATTATTGAAAACACACACTAAAATTAAAGATTATTAAGTGCATAAGATAAAACAAAAATTGATATGAGTAAAATCAGTAATTTCAATTAATAAGAGTTTCAATCACAAAGATAATCAGATTAAAATTTCTTCAGAGATAATTTTTTATCTAATATAACAGTTTAAAATAATATATCTGCTATTGCGCATACTAAAATAAATTAATATGAATAAATGATTAAATAATATAATTAACTTTAAGTAAATTAATAATATATACATTTTATTTTATTTTTCAAAAAAAATCGTATTTAAAGGAATCTTTTTCTAAAGAAGGTGATATTAGTAATTCAAGAACTTTAAGATAAAATAGATAGTGGATAAATTCAGTTTAATAATCAAGTTTTAGTTAAAATCATAATATAGCTGTGAGAACTATTAGAAATCAATATAATAAGCTTAAATAAGTTTATGAATTCGATAATTTACTAATTTAGAAAAAAATTATTAATTAATAAATTGAAAAAAAGCCTTTTAAGGACTTGGTTTTATTATTAAAACAAGCATAAATGGAAAACGAATTAACTAATACATTTGATGATTTAATAAAATAACTAAGTTCTAGTAATAAATACATAAATATTATTATCAAAGTCTAAAATTTAATCAGAAAATGGATTAGTAATAATAAATTATTAAAAGAAAAAAGTTAGGAACAAAACAATAATGCATAATAATAATCTTTGAAAAAATAAGAAATAAAAAAAAAATAATTAAAATAATATTAATTGTAATATGAAAATATAATAGTAAGATAAAAATAAAAATCGGATTAAATAGGAAATCATAGAAATTCAAAACAAGTATTTTCTCCTATGAATGTATTTAAAAATCTTAATAAATTCAAAAATAATTTAATATAATCTAATTGCGGATTAATTTTAAAAAAATCAAATATTAATAATAAACCTTATCCACCTTTTAAATTTATGATAATATAAAATAGTAAATAAATAATATATATAAATTAATATTTATAAATATATATATATATATATATATATATATATATATATATATACTATTTATATTTTTATAATATTTATTATTATTAATAAATCAAAAGATGTTCCTTTTATATGGAAAGTAAAGCATAATTCTAAGTCTATATAATAATTTTAACATTAACTAGTTTTATAATGCAATTAATTTAAACATTTAATAACTTTAGACTTTGAAAATTGTGAATAATAGATAGAAAATTAAAATTATTATACTATTTGGCCTATATATTTTATAGCTTTTTAAAAATATTTATAAAGCTAAAATATTAAAATAATTTTGAACGATTATCATAACAATAAATAAATTTAATTAGAATAAGTAAAATTTAAATTGTTTGAATTTAATTCATAAAAATATGAAGATAATATTACAAATTACGATTTGTCATCTATTGGAGATTTAAAAGATTTAATAAATATATATATAAAATATTTTATTACATAAGTAAGAAAACCAAATGGAAACTCAATTGAATTTAAAAAAATTTAACCATTCCCAGAATGGAAAATTAGATATATAAGGTTTTTGTAAAAATAAGTTACTAGTTTTATTACAAAACATTTAGAACATGACTAAAGATATATAGAAGATATGAAAAATATTATGAACAACTATAAATAATAATTAAATAATTGGAATGATATTATTACTAAAAATACAGAAAAAAGTATCAAATAAAGCCATTGTTTAGGAATATTGATTAAAAAATGTACAGAAGGATATTATTATTTATTAATTATTAAAGTTATTTTTCATTCTGATTTAACTTGTTTAATAGATAATTAAGTATTTTTGAAAGATTTTTCATTTTATATATCGGGAAGAAATTAAGGAACTTATTAAAATATAACTCCTTTGTAAATTTATGTAGAAGAAATAAGTAAATACTTTATAGAAAATTCTTTAATAAAAGAAATTAATAAGTAAAAAATAACAAAAAATAACAAACAAACAAAATAAAAAATAGATTGTTATTTTCAAACAAAATTACAAACAGATGGGTAAGAGTTTTATTTAGAGCTTTTAATTAGAATTTATATCTAAGTTAGACAAAAACAAATTAAGTAATATTAATATCGCATTTTTGTTAAATCTTTAATTTATTTATTTTTTTTAAAAAAAGGAAATGCATACATAATAACAATTATATTTCAGAGACATAATAAAAATAAATTAAAAAATACAATAAACAAAGCAAAGTATACTTCTTTTGAACCCTTTTAATGATTTTTTTTTATTAAAATCAATAAATAATTCAATAAATAAATAAAATGAAACCCAAGACCCTTTTTTTGTATCCAAAAACTACAACGAAATCTACCAAAAGCACTTTTTTTAAAATAAAAATGATGAAGAAGAAATATAAAGTTATGTCTTAGAAGATGATATAAAAACTCTCAAATAAAAAAAAGAGCAATAAAAAATATATGCCCTTCCTTTAGAAACATTATAGATGGAATAATAAATATAATAAATAGAGTAATAATAATAAAATTAACAAAATAAAAACGAATCAATTTATGGTATTTATATATTATAAATTTCTAAATATATAAAATATAAAAATATAGATTATTGGCGAACAAAATAAATATTTAAAAAGCCCTTTTATTAAAGAATATTTTACAATAAAATATTAGATAGTATAACTATAAGAATAGATATGAATTTCATCCAAAAATAGCTTCATTTTACTATAGTAGACTTTTCTAAAAAGCAAAAATATTAAATATATGTCAGAAACAATAAAATAGTAGAATTTATAATAAAAATTATGATATTATCATTAGAAGAATAATAAGATATGTCCACCAAAAAATTATCCAGATTAAGAAATTAATTATTAATTCATATAATAGAAATATAATAAAGATTAGTAGGCATTCATTTAAATATAAAAATTCCAAAATAAGATGATGTGTTAAAAAATTAAATTCTATTATATAATAGTGATTCCATAAAAAAACATTTAATAATTTAAAGTTAAGAATTAAGGAAGTTTTATACTGAAACTAAACTTACTTAAGTCATGAATCATCCGATAATAGGAAAAATGATTTGTACTTTATAACTATTTGTTATTAATAAATACAATAATGATAATATAATACCTTTTTTGTATAGATTTACTCTACAAAAATATAAAAATGCTTTTTATTAATATTAGTTTTTATTAAGTATTTAAGATTTAGAATAGTTTTATAATAAAAATAAAAGGTAAAGGCTATTAGAAAAAGTTACGAAAAATGACTTATAATAAATTATTAAAAATATTTTTAATCTTTTTATTTAATAAAAACAACTATAGGAAGAGTATTAAATTAAGAAATTATATTTATATATATTATTATATATTTTAAATATATATTTTATAATTTTTATTTAAAAAGATACCTTTATTTTTAAATTAAAATAGTTATAGATAATAAATTGAAAATAATATTTCTTTTAAAGATTATAATTTATTATCTTTAAAATATAAAAGAAATAGGTTTATAAAACTTAATTATAATTAATAAAAAGAACAATAATATAATAAATATTTTCTTGAAGATTACATATAATAAACAAGAATTATTTATTAATGTGTAAGAATAGTTAGAGGATAATATACTATAGTTACAGTTTCTAAAGATATATTACTTCTATATTGGATATTTAACTTATATATTCCTAAAACATGTAGAACTCTAATAACCTATTTTAATAATTCGGACATGATGGACTGTAGTTTAGATTTCCTCAAAACTTAAATATCCTCAAAAATAATTTTTTTTTACGACAATCCTAAGATGACTCCTTTTAAAAATTATTCCTAATATATTAATAGAATTAATTTAAAAAATAATTAATAATAAAAAGATAATGAAAAAAAGTTACAAATGATATTTGAATTTAAAGATTTTTCGGCTAAATTCAATGAATTAAGAAAAGTATTTGTACCTGGTATAAATATTAATCCTGTAAATAATAATAATATAGAATAAGAAATAGATAACACGCCTTAAATATTTAATTAATAATTAAACATAGAAACTACAAAAGCTAACAGAAGATAAATTAAAAAACATTAATCTTTTACTTAAAGATAATCAATATTTTAATAATAAATAAATTATGGATAATGTATATTTTTTTATTTATATCATATAAATATTATTTTAAAATAAAAAGAAATTAAAGATACAAATAAAAAAAATTAAAAAATATAAATATAAATATAAAATAATAATAATAATAATAATAATAATAATAATAATAATAATAATAATAATAATAATAATAATTATAATCATAGATTAAAAAAGCATAGATT
>NW_004086833.1:0-63840 GCF_000220395.1 Ichthyophthirius multifiliis
TATTTTTTTAATACTTTTATTATTATTATCATATTTTTATTTTTATTATAATTTATTAAATTTACACATAGTATTATTTTTCTTATTTTTTAGTTTTCTTATAAAATATTTTTTTTTTTTTTTTTTTTATGATTTCTTTTATTATTCAAATATATATTTTTTTTTTTTTTTTATATATATATATTTCAAAAATTATTTTAATATTTAACTTTTTACATATTTTATTATTTTTTTTTTATTTTATATTTTTTTTAACTTTATGTTTCATATTATCAATTAATTAATTGTAATATAAACTATATTAAATTTTAAAATAATATAATTAACATAAATGTAAAATTTTTTCTTTTATTTTCATATAATTAATCTTTGTGTTATAATTTACTTTTCCTATTTTTTATATATTTTAAGATTTTTATTTAAAAATCTAAATTTAGAATTTTAGAAAAGAATTACAACTAATTACTTAGTTTTTATTATAATTTGCTACATAGTTTTTATTTTATTTTTTTTATTTTTAATTATAATTACTTTAAATTCTAAATATATTATTATAGTTATTTTATTGATTTATAATAATAATTTACAAGATTTTCATTACTAAAATTAATTTTTAAATTGTTATTTTTATTATAATATTTTTTTTTTTAATAAAAATTTTAGTTATGTTTTATTTTTTTATTGATAATTAATTTATATTTAATTTTTAAATCGATTACAATTTATTTTTATATATTCTTTAAAGAATTAGTTTGAAAATTTAAAATAAATTATTATTTTATTACTCGCATTAATTGTTATTAGTTTTATAACTTTTTTATAAATTTTATTGTTACATTTATAATTATTATTTTCTTCATAAAGTTTATTAATTTTTTTTTTTATAACTTATCTTTTAGTAATATTTTGTTTTTATTCTCAATATTTGTTTAACTTTTTATTTTTTTATCTAATATAACTTATAGAATATAAATCATATAATTAATTATAATTTAAAACCTTTTATATAATTTTGTATTTAAAACTTATTCATTCTATATTTTTTACTCCTTATATGAGGCTATTTCTGAATAGTAGACAAAGTTTTTCTAGTCGTGATGATATATTGAGGATTTGTTGAATAATTAAAGCTTTAAATATTAGGCTTCGTTAGATATTTCAATATTTAGTAGTTTTATTGATTTTTCTAATTAATGATAATTTTTCGGAAACTTAGCTATTTTGGCTTCAAAATCAGTTTAAAAATATCATTTGATTATTTAATTTAATTATTAATTCTATTTTTATGTATTAAATTTTGATATTTATTTAATTAAAAAAAAAAGAAAATAAAATAATTATTAAAATATAGTAAATATTTTTCATTTGAATAAATTAAACTTTTAAGAATAAAAATTTATAATAATAAAAAAAGAAATTGCATATAATAAAAATATATTTTTATAACTCTGAATAAATATATAAAAAAATAATCAATAACTTTCATAAACACATTATGTACTTTAAGTCCTAATAAGATTGCTTTTTAGGAATTTTCTTAATTCAACTTCATTAATTTTTAGATCCTTATTAACATCAATTTGATTAAATAAATCACTATTATATTATTTTCCAAAATAATGTTATAATTCTTATTCAGTAATTAAATCATCTCCGTTTTCATCATAAGTTCTTAAAAGATCCCAAGTATATTCTTATAAAGCTTCTTTATTTTCGATAAGCCTATTAATATTGTCACATTTTAAACTTTAATATCTTTTTTATTATCTACAGAATCTATTATCTAATTGTCGTAAATATTTCTTTTAGAATACAAGGAACTCTCTTTGATTTATATATCCATTAGAGTCAGAATCAAAATCCTTAAACATATCTTAATTATAGTTTAGGCCTAAAAAAGATTCAACTTCTTATTAAGAAATCAGACCATCTTTGTCCTAATCTAAATATTCAAATATTTGTTTAGTTTAGCTTTATAATAATAATTCATTTATTATTAATTCATTTATTCTACTGCAGTTTAATTCTTAACCACCTTCTAATTATAATAAAGATTTTGAAAATTAGAGATCTTTTAATGATTTTTTATGAGATTTTGCTTTTTTCAAACTTACACATTATACATATGTAATTATAACAAGAATTAAAATTAATACCTTCATAGTTATTTTTATAAATTTTTATTTTTTTAGATTATATTTTTTTTTCAAGCTTATTTTTTTTTTATTTTAGAAATAATATATTATTGTTACGTTTTTTTAGACAAAAATTATAATATTTTTTTTTTTCCTTGTTCATGTTTGTGTTTATATAATGAATATCTTAAATTTGTAAAAATAAATTGATTAAATAAGTTAAAAACAGACACTACAAGGTTTAAAAGTGGTTAAATGAATGATATGATATCAATTTCAACTATATTAACTTCAATGAATAAAAAAATTAATTTTTTACAAAAATACGTTTTTAAAATATATTATATAAAATAATATAGATATTTTTATGTTAAGTCTTTATTTCATAAATAAATACTAATTTATTTTATTAATATATTGTTTTTTTAATATTTTTTTTTTTATGACAAAATTAATTTCTATTTTTTTAAAATTAATTAAAAGATAAATTTAATTTATAAAATTATAAATATAAAATATATATCATTATGAAAAATAAAAAGAAATAAAATTATTTTCTAAAAAATATACATACCTAAACACATAATAATACGAAATTTTCATAAATAATATTTTCACATCTCAAAAATTTCGTTTAAATTATATAAAGGCATTTAAACACTACTAAGGCTACTTTCAGCTATTTTAATAATTTTTCTAATGAATTCATCTCATTAATTATTTGAACAGCAAGTATTAAAAATGGATATAACTCCAAAAATGATAATTCCAACGATTAAAACAATGATAACAGGACCTAATTTTTATAATGAAATTTTAAAATTGATAATATGATTTTCATATTAATCTTTCTTATATTTATTAAAATTAACTTTTTTTTAGTTATTTTATTAAATTATTTAATCATCCTTTTTTTCTTCCTTTTTTTCTTCTTTTTTTTCTTCTTATTTTTCTTCTTATTTTTCTTCATTATTCTAAGTTTTTAGACTTTTGTCTTCCTAAATTTCATCTTCGAATCCTTCTTCATATTCCTAATCTAAAATTTCATAAGGAATAGATTCTTTTTCGTAAATTAAATCTCCTTTAGATTAACATTCATTATTTATAAATTCTAATATGTATTAAGGTTCCCTTTTTCCATCAAAAGTGCATTGTTTATAATCTTTTTTAGTAAATAATACAATTGTAGGATATCTATTAACTTTTAAAAGTTCTCTACATAACATATCGTTTTCTACACAGTTTATTGCAATTAATTTTGTTTTTTTTCTATCAACTTATTCTGCCATTTTCTCCCATACTGGTTAGAATTTTTAGCATATTGGGCACCATTCTGAATAAAATTAAATGCAAATGTTCTTTGGAATTTTTCCTGTTCCTAAACCTGTTTTTCTTGCTAAATCTTATTGATTTAAATCTAAAGTGGTTAAACTATTCTTATAATTATGAGAGATTACTTTTTATAATAATTGTATTAATATGTATATTATTACAAAATTTATTTTCATTATTTATTAAATATTTAAAATAAATTAAGATTTTTTTATTTTATAAATTTTTATTGACATATATTTTTTAATTATTAAATTTGTAATTTTGTTTTAGAAAAGATAATTGAAAATAAATTATAAGTTAATTTTTATCTTTTTAAAACAATTACAGTATATATGTAAAATAATTAATTAAGATTTCATAAATATATTATGATAATTAAACAAAACAAAATATATTTATTTATATTTAATTTAAATATAATAAAAAATTATTAAATGATTAGCAATATTTTTATTTTATTCATGTAAATAAATTAAATAAAATATATTTAAATTATAATATAATATATTTTATTAATTCTTTAAAGTTTTTTTATATTAAACATTTTAAATATATTTAAAATGTTTATTTTATCATTTTCAATTGTTTAGTCCCCAACACTAAATATAAATATTATATAAATAAATTTTATTTAAATAAAAAGCAAACCTCAATATTCTATATCCTAAATTAATTATTTTTATTGACTTCACATAATATTTCATTATCAAAAGTATCACATTAATGAGAAAATCCAGTATATAAATCTTTTTAAACAAAAATTCCATACTTATCACCACAACCGATTCCAAATCCATTTGAATCTGAGTAAATATAATGAGAGTTTTTGTCAGTTGAATTAAACACTTCAATATTTTAATTATTTTCAACAAATCTAAATAAAAAGCATTCACCATTACCATAAAATGAATTACTATAATGTAATCCATCCGAAACGTAACTTCCGAAAATATTTCCTTTAGAGTTTTTAATTATAAAGAAAAAAGGAGACTCACATTCTACATTTCTATATAAGCTAAAAATTTTAAATATTTATTTTTATAAATATTTTAAATATGTTGTTTACGTATTTAAGCTTGTTCCATTTTTTAAATTAGAATATAATAAACGCCAGTTTGTGAACTTGAACATATTAGGCATATAAAATACTATCTATATTTATTTTTAATTTTTAAATAAAATAATAATAATATTCTAATATACTTCTTAAAATTAACTATTTTCTATTATTTATGAGTTTTCTAATAAGCATGCTTTATATTCTAGTTTTTTCCAACTCTCAAATCTTTCTATTATATTTTTAATAAGATTTTATTTTATATTTTTTATTTATATAATACATAATGTTTCTTGTTATTAAAAAGAATTACTCCTTTATTTCGGGATAAGATTATCATATAAAATGTCGTAAAAAGGAATTATATTCTCAATGGGATTTTCCAATTAAGAAGTTTCTTAATTTTCTTCGCTAATTTTCTCTGTTAAATATTTAGTTATTTTTTGGGCAATTAAATATTTTATTTCATTTGATAAATTTTGACCTTAAAAGTCTTTCTCAAAAACTCTAAAACATAAAGTACAAATAGATTATTTATCATTTTTTAATTATAAAAGTCTTTCTTTGTAATTTCTTTAAATTTCTTTATGTTCTATTGTACTTAATCCTATTTAAATTACATAATCTTTTTGATTTTCATCGATTATCTCATCTGTTTTAGGAGGTAAAATTATACAAATAGATTCATTAATGTCTTTTATATTTATTTAGGCGTAAAACTTTAATTACTTTTTTTCTTTAAATAAAGAAAAAAAAATATTATTTGATTTATTTATTTAATATTTTTAGTTTTTTAGTTTTGAGTTACATGATAAGTTTTATTAATTTATATTATTAGATAAAGAAGGTTAAAATTAAATAGTATTTTCTCCAATTTTTAATGTTCCTAAAATATTTCCATAAGGAGTACAATAATAAAATTAGTCTATTTAAAAAAATTATTATAAAAAAATAGATATAAATGTAAAAAAGATTAAAATACATATCGAAAATCCTTCTGAATTTTATTCATAGTCTAATTCAATATTTTTAGGAATTTTTAATGTCTTTCTTAATAAAAATATTAATTGATAAATATTTTTTTATATATAATTATATTTTTTTTCTTATAAAAATAATTTTAAAATAAAATATAACTAATCTTTTTTATAATTAGTTGCTTTCTTATATATCGTTCATTTCTTTTATTTTTTCTACTCTTTTTATTAATTATTAATAATAAAAAGGTATTTTTTTTAATATTTTACGGAATCTAATATTATTCAGACAGTTTTCTAATGTTTCATCCTTAGCTTCTATTTTATGAATTATATAGTTTTCTTAATCATTTTAATTTGTAATATCTTCTTCTTATTCATATTCTTCGTATTCATCAATACCTGTATAAATTCTTACTCTTGGATAAACTTATGTATCAAGTAATTAAAAATTTATTATTTCGTAAGGCCTCATTTCGTTTAATTAATTTGGCGATTCAGGTGTATTTTAATCTTCTGTTTAGTTCTTTTTAATTATTTAAATAAAAAAATTTCACCATAATTATTTAGAAATATACAAAATTCAAAAACTTTTTAAAAATATTATACATTTTTTTTATTTTTAATCAGATTTAGTAAAAATTTTAAAGAATTAATTTTTGTTTTTAAATATAAAACCAATATTTTTAATTATATACCAGAAAAAAAAAAATATTAATAATATTTAAAAATATAAATTAAAAAAGTTATTAATAATTAAAATAAATAGTATGTATATATATATTATTATTAATTTTATATTAATATAAAATATTTATTAATTTTCATTTTTAATATATTGTTTTAAAATATTTTATTTATTTATATCTAATTAATTTTATATCTATTATATTATTATTTTTAAATTGTTGTTAAAAGTTTTATTTTTATTTTATATATTTTTTTATAGATTTTTTATTTGTTTTTATTATTATTATTTTCTCATAATATTTTCATTTAATTAAATAATTAAATTATGTTTACTAAAATTTAATATTATATATTAATAACTATTATAAAAAAGATATCAATTACAACATGAAATAAATGCATGAGTTTATATCTATTATTATCTTATTTTTATTTAATTTAAGAATATAAAATATAACAATAAAAACAAAT
Source organism: Ichthyophthirius multifiliis (assembly GCF_000220395.1). Classification (NCBI taxonomy): domain Eukaryota; phylum Ciliophora; class Oligohymenophorea; order Hymenostomatida; genus Ichthyophthirius; species Ichthyophthirius multifiliis. The sequence continues at coordinate 6,666 of NW_004086833.1, forward strand.
ATTATATTATACCATTTTGAATAAAAATATAATTTGAAAAGACCAATATTAAATTTTCTTATAAAATTATAAACATTTTTTATAATTTCTTCGTCAAATAAATTTCAATTAGGTATTCTATTTAAAGGGTATATACTTAAATATGATATTAATAATAACAGGGAATTCAAACTCATGTATTTTTTTTATTATGATTAAAATGAATTAAAAATTACAAATTTATTTAGTGAAACACCTAAAATCGAATATTATTAAAAATTTAGATAGTTGTAATATATTATTTCAAGTTTTATTAAAAAATGAAATATCTTCATAATAGTATTTTTTATTAAATAAAAATATAGAAAAAGAGTATAATATATTATATTGTATATGATAATTTACTTTTTTTTGTTTGCTTGAGGAGTATTTTTAGATATTAGGTTTATATTTTTGAAATATTTAAAGGAAAAAATATGATCTTTTTACATTATTTAAGCTCTATTGTCTTATATTTTCAAACAATTTTTTTATAAAGTGTTTTAATAGAAAAACATAAGCTTAATTCAGGAAATAATCAAAATTTTCAAGAAGATATTAAAAAATATTTTTATATAGGAATTTTAATTTTTGTAATAATGTAAATTTTTATATGAATTTTACTCGATTTTATCAAGATATAAATAATTTTAAATAAAAGATGTTTTTTATCAAAAAAATCTATTTTATTAATTGAATTTCACTATAATTTTATGCAAAATTAATGTTGTTATTGGTAATGGTATTTTTTCAGAATTATGGTTTAGATTTTTTTTCCCCCCCTTTTATAATTCTTTTTTTTGGAATATACCATTAGTCTTTAAAATTAAATTTTTCTGAAGATAAATATTAATTAATTTAAACTAACATCCAGAAGATATAAATATGTAATTTCCTTTATTAAATTGAGTAATCTTTCATAATTTTATTTTAATATTAATGGTTTTTTCATCCGGATGGATAATATATTATGATTATTATTTTAAAAAAAAAAATATAGTTAAATTAATACTCATTCCATTTCTGCTTTAAATACACTGCAAGCTAATTATATGTGAGAATATAATTTGAAAAATAATTTTATAAACTTAGATTTTGATTAGAAATTTATAGTGTTTTTTATAATTTTTTGAAAAAAATAAATAGATTAAAAATGAATAATAATAATAATATAATTACAAAAAAAAATAGTTAAGGAATTTTTTGTTAACAAACTTATTTTGCAATAAAATCTTAATTTTTAGATAGAAAATATTATAAATTAAAGAAATTATATTATATAGAAACTTAATTTCTAAAATAAGAATAAAAACAGGAAATAATATTTTTAAAAGTAAAAAAGTATTTCATTTATATATAATTAAGATAGTATCAATACAAAAAGTATTGCTTATTCAAAATGATACTTGAATAGTATTTTAATATTATATGAAATATTTAAGTACATTTTAGATAAAAATAAATAATATGTATTTATTTTTGTGAAATGAACAAATATTTTATCTTTCTTGAAATACTTGATATTTTATTTAAAAAAGTATCGAAGTTTTTTTTTTTAAGTAAAATATTTTTTAAAATAATTTTATGTTTTTAAGGATATAAAAATAATTTTAAAGGATGCTTTTTTATTTCTTGTTTGTATGTGAATTTTTGGAAAAAAACGGATTAAGTAAAATTAGCTAATATTAAGAGCTTTGAAAGATTAAGCTTTATGTCAAAGTAATTGTAAGATTAAGAAAATAGAACAAAGTGAATTATTTAAAGGTATTTATATTTTAGATGAGTATTTTGCATATTTAGTTTGTTAAAAAATATGTAATAGGATGTGGATCGAATTTATATTTATGAAAATCTTAAGATTGATTGGCAATCAAATAAATACAATAATAACTAGAGTTTTCAAATAAATATTTATTATGTGTGGAAAATACAATTTTTATTTTTTAAAAAATTACTAATGAATAAATATATAAAATAAAAATTACATATTTAATTTTATTTTTAATTAAATATCTTTAATATGTTTTTATCTTATATTTTAATTAAAAAGTATTATATTGATAAACAATATGAAAATAATAATTTTTTTCTTAATTCTTGAATAATCACTTTCACTTTTATGGGGAGTTTCTCATCCGAAACATATTTATAATTTTTAAAACTTTTCATCTGAGGTAGATTTTTAATTTGGTTTTTTTTATGATAATAATAATAATATAACAAATAACATATAAAATCTATAATAAGATGTAATAATTTAGAATGGAGACTTAAATTTTAAAAATATAACCTCTTATTTCAAAATAAATAATTTATAAGATTATTTTCATAAGATAATATAAGAAGAAAAAATATAAATAGGGATTAAAACACTTAAATCATATAAAAAGAAAAGATGGGATACATTAATAAATATAAAAAATATAAAAAAAAACTCAACTGATGAAAATTATAATTTATATTTTTATTTTATTCATAGTTTGTAGAATGATGATGAAAATTTAAATATATAAGAATAAAAATAAAATATGATTATTTTAAAATAAAAAATAAGAAATGTTTTCTATATATAAAATTTATATAGTTAAAATATATTTACTTATAATGTTTTTTAATAATAAAATCTAACAATTATTTAAATTAAAAACTAATTTGATTCGTAACTTTTTTAAGTTACTTATGCATTAGCTTCTTTTCAAAAACCTATTGCTTTAAATCTATTAGTTAATTTAATGAAATAATAAGAAAAATTATTTATTGAATAGTCAAATATTTTATTTTTAACTAATTATAATTTTAAAAATATACATTCTTAAATTTAATAATTAGTATGTTTTGCTATAAGCAATATTTTAGGAGGTATTTATTATGAAAATTAATAAATTCGAATTGACGGAAAAATAGAATATTTAGGTATTTATGGAAAAATTATAAACAAGTTTGATTAAAAATTAAATGAATACATTTTAGATTAAATATCTAAATAAGATATTTCTTTTGAATAAAATAGTTAATTATATTCATTATTAGTTAAATGTCAAAATTAAATACTTTAGACATAAAAAGAAACTTATTATGATTTAATAGATAATATTATAATTGATTTCAACTTTTAACTATAAGAAAATAAAAATATGAAAAAATCTCCTTAACAAATAGTTAATTATAAAAACATATATATATTACTTTAATGGATTTTAAGGTAAAATATATTCTTTACTAATGATAGAATTGAATACGAGAAGTTTATGAAAAATATACTCTATGATGTCCGTTAGAAAATCCAAGACTATTATAATTATAGTAAGTAAACAATTAATGATTTTTTTATATTATAACTTGAATAATTTATTCCTAATAAAAATAAATTAATTTTATTCATATATAATATTCTTTAATAAAAAAATATTTATGATTTAATGCCTTTTGATATACTTTAACTTATGCATATTTTACATGAGTACGATATTGAACTTTATTTATAAATCCACGAAAAATACATTGTAAAACATATTAAATAGTATTTAGAATTAGGGCATCTGAATTTTTAAAATAATTATTATGAAAATCTTGCTGTTTTTTTAATGTTAATAAACGACAGTTTTTGCTGACATTACATTTTAAATATATTATATATTAATATTTAATAAAAATTTAAAATAATTTATTCATGTTTTCATTTGACATATATATTTTTATTCGTATAAAGGCTACTTTAATCATATTATTAGGGTATTTATATTTATTTTAATTCATTTATTAATTTATTCTAATGTGACCTTAATTTTATTTAATAAATATATATTTTAAATAATTTTTAATTTTAACTGTTTTATCATAATTATAAATCTTAAGACTTGTGATACATATCTAGTTCCAATTAAAGATAATCCTATTATATCTTCTTCTAAATCTACTTATCTTTATATTATTTAAAAACGTATTTAATAATTAATATTTATATTATATATTTTATATACTCATGCAATTTTTAAACGTAAAAAATTGTTAAAATAATTACAACTACAAAAAAATTTATTAAATCAAATAAATTCCATATATTATTAAAATAATTCTTATTTATATTTTGATTTAATTATAAATAGATTTTTTTTTTTAATACTTTTCTTTCTGCTGCTATTCTTATAGAAATGTCTATCATTATAATAAAAGTTAAAAACGCTTCTAAACTAAAAACAACTAAGCTTTTCAGGCTTAAAATAGATGTTGTTTTTTAATATATAAAATAAAATAATTAATAAAAGTATATTTATACTGCTCTATTGGATCAAGTAAAATCTATTTATTTTTTTTGAATAAAAAAATATATATGAAATTAATATAAATTTAATTTTATAATAAATAATAAAAACATATGTAATCAAAATTAAACATAATAATAGCTATATTATCGAAAAATAAAAATAGCATTAACTTGTTCTTAATTTTTTAAGATAGTATTTTAAATATAGCATGTAAGAATTTTTATTTGAAAATTTAAAAAAAATAAAAAAATAAAAATAATGGTAAAATATTTAATATAAATAATAATAAAAAATAACATTATTAAAAATAAATAAATAAAAAATTATAATATATTTATATTATATAAATTTAATAAATTTTTATAAATTTTTAAGAAATTATTTATAATAATAAATTTAGAAGAAAATAAATAATTTTTTGTTATTATATATATATATTATTTTATTTTAAATTTGTTTTTAATAAATTATACTTAATCTGTAGTTTAAAATATAAAAAATGCATGGTTTTAGTAAATTTATTACTTTTAATTTTTTAAAATAATAAAAAATACATAAAAATAATTAAAATAAAATATTTTTATGTAAAATACTTTATTTTTTGACATTTTTTTAATAAAATATAAATTATTTAAAAAAATAAAATATCATTCTATTATTAAATTAGTGCGAATAGGATATTAAATAATTCCTTAAACATGATATCTTTCTTTATTATGATATAATGCTAAATCCTTAGTGTCTAAAATATTATACCGAATAATAAATTAATAAAAATATATATATTTATAAATAAATACCATAATTTGTAGTTTTGTCACCAATCGCTATTTAAACTTTTTGAATATTTTCAGGATCAAAAGTACTATCTAATACTTACCAAAAATCAGGATCGCCTTTAAAAGTTTATTAATATCCTTCTTCTTATCTTTAATACTTTTTTTAAATATAAATAAAAATAAATATTACTTTTTAATATTATTTTATTTTATTTTAAATTCAATGACATAAAAAATGAGATGAAAAATCAATTATTACTTATTTTTTGTTCGATTAAATAAGTTTATAAAAAAAAAATGCCAAAAAGTAAAATATGTTTTATAATTAATTTTTTTTTATTACAGCTTAAATTTCAAAAACTCTCTCCATATCTAATTTTAATTATCTATATACTGGATCATCTGCTGCTAAATCATATTGTTTGTAAATCCACAAGTTAGGTTTATATAATGTTTCCACATCATTAGTATATCTTTCAGAAGCATTTACTTCTCTATAAAATTCAAATTATTCACGTATGAAATGTTAAACAGATTCTCTATTTCCTTTTGTTACAGGCTTATCTTCAGCAAAATTTTAATCGTATACAACTTTTTTTTTTTTTTTTTTTAATAATTATTAATCTGTATTTATTATAATAAAAAATTAATAAACCATAACTGGAAACAGGTCTTTTTTCTTTTTTTTCAAATTCTTATATTGCAGCCTATATTTTCTCTTAATTGTTAAAATCTTCTTTTTTTAAATATCCATATATATATAATCTTTTTAATTTTGAATATATTTTTATTTTTTTAATAATTAAATTTATTTTAATTAATTTGATTATTAGATTTTTTACTTTTCTGTATCTAATTAATTAATAGGATCATATAATGATTCGTATCCAGCTATTGATGGATTAATATCTTTATGATAACGAATATTATGAATAGAGTCTCTAAAGCATGTTTTATAATCTATATAGTGATCACTTTCCAATATAGGTTCTGAGCCTGGAGCTGGATATCTGCTTCTTCTTACATCTGGGTTGGGTAATTTATACCATCTTATTGAAGGTTAGAAAACTATATCGCTTTTTTTTATTATTTATTTATCTATTTATTTTATTATTGTTACTGTAATCTTTCTAATGCTTTTTTCATTTTCTTGTTAATTTATATTTTATTTTTTTTCTTTATTTATTTTTTTATTTATTTTTTAGGATTATTAATTTCCTCTTTTTTTTATTTTTTTAAAATTAATTATTCAATTAAAAATAAATTATTATATTTTTTATTCAAAAAAAAAAAAAAAATTGAGAAAAATTAACTAAGAAAAAAAAATTATTAATTTAGAATAGAAAGAAAATGGAGAAAAATTATTCATAAAATTTAAATAAAGAAACAGTATTAAATCAAACAGACATTGAAGAATTAATTTAATAAATAAAACAAAGGCAACTAAAAGATAATAAAAGTTCCCCATAATAAGAAAATTTTACTATTACAACACAAAAACAACAAACAAAAAATAAAAAAAGTGATTTAGATTAAAAAGTTTAAAATATTCTTTAGTAAATAAATGATAATAAATTTTAAAATTTATAATATAAATAAACTTAATAATAAATCTTAGTAAAAATTTAAAATATTGATTAATGTTTAAAAAATTAACTTAGTAAAAATATAGATATTAAGTAAATAAATTATTTTTCTTCTTTATAAGATGAAATGGAATAATAAATACACGAAAAAAAGCAAAATTATATATATTAAATGTAAACGCTTTACAAAGGAAATACTAATTTAGAATAATAGAAATAAATAAAAAGTATGAATTTAATCCCACATAAATAAGATAATTAGGAATTTCAATCTAATATTTTAAATACCAGTTACGATCTTAAAAATAATTTTTCTCTAAATTGTAATAGTATTAATAAAAAAAATAGTTTCGTTTATTATAATAATAAAACTAATTCTGTTTAAACTAATAATACTAAAAATTCTTATCTTTAAAATTTTTCAGAACATTTTAATTATTAGAATAAGTTTTTAAATTAAAAAAATTAAAGTTATAATAATTATTAAATATCTCCTGAAAGAAACATAAATAGTTTTTTATCAAATTAAAACAATAGCAGTTTTATTTTTTAGAATTAAAATAGAAATCAGAAATCATATTCTGAATATTCTATTATTACTAATAGTGAAAGCTTGAATAAGAACATTTTTATAAATATAACAATTAATAATGAAAAAGAAAGCATTATGAATATTCAAGAAGATTATTTGAAAAAAAGAAGAGCAATAAATTGTTTTTAGTAATAAATTTAATTAAATAATATCTTTAAATCTGATAATTTTCAGATTGGTAAACATTTAGGAAGTGGAAAATTCAGTGAAGTTTATATGGCTAGGTAATTTTATTTTATATATATATTTAAAAAATTAATCAATTTAAAGAGATTTAAATACAGGAATGATTGTTTCATTAAAAAAAATAAAAAAATCAACATTATTTAAATTAAATGTACAAAATCATATATTGAATGAAATTAAAATCTAATTCTTTTTAAAACATATAAATATGACTAAATTATATGGATTTTATTTTGACAAAAATTGTGTTTATTTAATCCAAGAATATGCTTCAAATGGAAACTTGAAATAAAATTTATAATTGCAACTAGAAAACAGATTTGATGAAGATACAGCGATATTTTATATAAAATAAATATTAGAAGCAGTATAATATTTACATTAAAATTATATAATACATAGAGATATTAAATTAGAAAATATATTGATCTCCTAAGTACAATAATACTTTTAAACAATTCATTTATTTTTTTTCTTTAAAAAAAGGATATAATTAAAATTTCTGATTTCGGATGTAGTGTTTATAGCCCAGAATGTTAAAGAAGTACTTTTTGTGGTACTTTAGATTATATAAGCCCAGAAATGGCTAGTGGAAACAACTATGGAATTAGTATTGACATTTGGAGTATAGGAGTTATTACTTTTGAAATGTTAACTGGAAAACCTCCATTTATTTATAGTAATAATGAATAAATGCTTTAGTAAATTAGAGAAGTATTTATATATATAAAATATTTTTATTTTATGATTATTATTTTTTTAGGCGAAAATTAATATTCCTAGTTATATTTCAAAAGATGCATAAAATTTTATTAGTAATATATTAGTAAAAGAACCTGATGAAAGAATGAATTTATATTAATTAATAAATCATTAATGGCTTAACAAGAATACAAATAAATCTTAATAAAATTAATAAATTACAAACGATATAATTAAATTGTTGAGATGATTATTCAATATTTTTTATTTAAAAAAGTTATATTAAATGAGAAAATTATTATATATATAATTTTGAATTAATTTATAATATATTTATATTATTTTTATACTATTTTTAATTTGCTTTAAATCAAATTTTATTGTTTACATATATTTTTTTTTCTTATATTTATAAAACACAATTATTTTATTTTTGTTAAGAATAAATAAATTTTTATAACATATTTAATTGTTTTTTGTAAAATATAAATAGATATTTTTATTTTTATTTTTATTCATATTTTCCATTTATTTTTAGCTTTCAATATTGGGCTATTATTTTCTTTATTAGAACTATTATTATAAATTTTTTCTTTTGAACCGCTTTCAAAATAAATATTTTCCTTATTCTTATTTTATGATAAATTATATTTTTTTTCAGAATCAAATCTAGTTCTTTTTATTTTTTGAATTCTGACTTCAGTTAATTTCTAGAATTTTTATCTTAAAAATTTTCAATTTTATTATTTAATTCTTAAAGATTTTACTTCTAAGCTATATTAAAGTAGTTATTCAAATTATTATTTGAATTTAAAAATTATTCAACAGTCATATCTAAAATACATTCTGGTATTATTTATAAAAGTTCATCTTAGAATTTTATTAGTTTCTATACTTATTATTCATGTATTTCTTAAAATTGTTTTTTAATTAATTAAACATCATTTTCAATAATATATTTTATATTTTATTAAGCCCTATTTTGCATTTTTTTATATATTTTTCTGTATTAAAATTTAAATTTTTTTCAAAATATTAATTTGATTAAAATTTCAAAAATAAATATGCGGAAAATATTTTTTTTTGACACAGCTAAAAATAAAAACTTAAATAGAAACAAAAAATAAATATATAAATACTCTATTATAATTTATAAAGTTAATGATAAGAAAATATATTATTCTTAATATAAAAATATAAAGATATTAAATATAATAAATAAAACATTCAAAAAAATTAAAATAAATTTTTTGCTTATTTTTTATATGATAAATAAAACATTTTAATATATTATTTTAATCAAAACTTTAAATAATTTTGCTGTTAATGTTTTTATGTTAGGCTTTCTATCCTTTAGTTTTTAACTAGGCTACTTAGATTATTCTTATTTTTCATATTAAAATTATCATTATTGAAATAATCCTTATATTATTTAACCCTTATTAAACTTGTATTTTTAGTATTATTTTAATTAAAACTATTATTATTACTATTATAATTATTATTCTAATACAAAGAGATTATTAATTTTTTTTTAATTTTTAGATTTTGTTTCATATTAATCACTTTCAGAATTTTCATTAGCAAAACTTTCACTTATATTATTATAATTTTAGCTAGAATATTTAAGATTTTAATGTATATTTTTTTATTTAAAATCAGTGACTTTTCTAATTTAAGATTATCTAATATTATTTATGTTTATTTGATACATTTTTATTTATTCTTTATAATTATTTATTTTATTATCATATTTCTCTTTTTACTATTATAATAATAAATTCGTTTTTTTATTTAATAGTTCGATTTCTTTCAATTTTTAATCATATTTTTATTAAAACATTTTTTTTTGTTCGTTTAATTAAAATTAAAGCATTTGATTTTATTTAATAAGCAAATAATTTTATTATCTTAATTATTCTTATTCTTCTTTTTTTTTAATATTATTCGTATTTCTAAATTTTTTATTGATTATTTCTTCTTCTTATAGATTATTTGTTAAACCTTCTATCATTGCGTTATTTATGAAATCAGTATCAAATCTTGATGTTATATACATATCTTCTTCTTTATTTAATGAAAAATCTTAAAAGTTATTTTCTTTGCTTACAATTTAGTTTGATTTAGAATACTTTTCTTTTCATCTTCTTCTTCGTTTGAGTTTATATTAGTTCTATAAGTGTTATTTAGGCTTAAATTATCACTTAATACGCTCATTTTTAATTTTTCTATTTAATAATTAATTTTAGTTTAGAAATGAAAATAATGTTTATATATTTAAAAAAATCAAACGTAATTTAAAATTAATGTTCGAATAATAATTAGTAAATATTAACAATAATATTTTATTTAAAATAATAGTAATATATTAAAAATAATCAATTTAAATATCTATGCTATATAAAAATAATTTCTATTTAATAATATATATTTAAAAAAAAAATATTAAAAAAATGATAAAACTTATAAAAATAAAATGACAAAAAATAAACAATTTATAAATTAAAATTTATATAATAAATATATTTTTATTAATTTTAAATTAAAAATTATTTATTAATTAGTTTATAAAAAAATCATTATTTTAATTTTTAATTTAGTTTAGGTCTTTTAGGTTAAGAAATAATATGCATAAATATATAAGCAAGAAGTCTAAAACATAATCCTAATCCAATTAAAGCATAAAAGTTTTCGGCTATACTTTCTCTAAATCCCAACTAATCTTTTGGATTGCATTATTATTGAGTAATAGGATTAATGCACTCAAAATTAAGATTATCAAATTCATTTAAAGCTGCAGCTTAATATCCATATTTAAACATAGATAAATATTCAATCCATTTAAGGAAATCGGGAATATTATTAGTATTTACATATAAACCTCCCAAAACCATAAAAGGAATAACTAATATAGGAATAAGAGCCATAGCGATTTCCATTTTTGGTACAATAACAGAAATAAATAATCCATATGATACACCGTAGAAATAAGTACATATCATAGCAGCTGCGAGGATAAAGAAATATTTTGCATCATTATTATTAAGTCCAATAGCATAATAAGTCATTGCGACCTAAATAATAGGATAATATATATGAAAAGGTAATTCAGATAAGCTTTTTCCCCAGAAATAAGCACCCACAGTATAACTTTTATTTAATCTTTCTCTCAAGAATAGTCCTCTGTCTTATTAAAAAGTAGAAATTGATCCTTAAATAGAAGAAAAAGCAGACATTGTAGAAATAAAAAATAAAGCTCCGTTTCTATTTTGAATACCAGCCTATCCATCTCCAAGAGGATTAAATACTATAATAGTAGCTATGGAAAAAACAATAATTTATATGGTTTTAAGAAGAAGATCCATTGGGTTTCTTACTTATGTAATGAAACATCTTTTGAAAAGAAGGGAAAATTATTTTATTACACTTACATTGAATCTGTTATCGTTTTTAGTAGGGACTTAATTATAAGTTGATTTAAGGTCTTTTATTTAATCAGATTATTTATATATTGTTACCATTTTTTCTAATCTTTATTTGAATTCTTTATTTATTTATTCATCTGAAATTTCCAAATTACCTTTTTGTAAATATTCTATAATTAAACCTTCCTCATTCATAATTTTCATGAAATAATCCGCTGGGTTCGAAAAATCGGGACATTTTAAATTCTATTGGTTGAAATATTCAACAGCTTAATTAGCTATTCCTTAATAAATAATTTTTCCTTCACAAATCAGTATTAGTCTTTCGAAAATTACGAATATTTCAGATGAAGGTTAATGGATTGTGGATATTACGTTAACTCCAATATGACTTAATTTTTTTAACAATTCTATCACATTTAATGATGTTATGGAATCTAAACCTGTTGTGGGTTCATCTAAAAATAAAATGGAAGGATTAGTTAACAATTCGACACCAATTGATGTTCTTTTACGCTCTCCTCCTGATATACCTCTGATAATGGCATTTCCGACTTTTGTGTCTTTACATTTTTCTAAGCCTAGGAGTTTTATCAATGATTTCACTTTTTATATTTTTTCATCTTCTGATATATCTTTTAAACGCATGTCGGCACTGAATTTAAATGCTTCATAGGGAGTAAATGTTGCTAATAAAATATCGTCTTGCATTACATAAGCTATTTAATTTGAATAGTTTCCCATATCGTCAATTTTTTAACCATTTAAATATAAAGAACCTTCAATTTCCATATTATTAGCGACTAAACGTCCAGATAAAAAATTCAATAATGTTGTTTTTCCGGAACCTTTTTTTTAATTTTAATCATTTTTAATTTTTTTTTTTTTTACCTGAAGGCCCGAGAATTGCTGTAAAATTACCAGGTTTTATTGATCCACTAAGGTCTTTTAAAATTTATTTTTTTTCATTAACTTTGGTTAGTTTTCCGTTATCAGCCTTTACTTTATGATTAACATATGCAAATATATTTAAATTTTCCCATGTAAGTTCTAAAGGATTCGTTATTTTAATAGCTTTTTTAGTTGGCGAGATATTTTCGGGGTGAAAATTAACGGTATCAATTAGAATATTTTATAAAGCATCACCTTATTTATTTATTATTTATTTATTTGTTTTTATTGATTATTTTTTTACTTTCTTTAATATTTGAAGGATAAGTATCCATATTCATATTTTTTTTATTCTTATAATTCTATAATTATATATTAATTAATTATAATTTTATGTGAGAAAATTATTGATGTTATAAAAATATGATTATTTATTGAAAAAAAATGTAATTGCTTTATATAAATAAATGTAAACAAATATAAATAGTAATTTTATAAATTTAAATTCCATAAGAATTCCAGAAATTAATATTTAGAAAAAGAAAAATATAATTAAATATAATTATATATATATATATATATATATATATATATATATATATAAATATATTTATTTATATTTTTAAAAATGAACATATATTAATGTATATATAAATTTTGATAAATAATTAAAAATTTAATTATAACTATAAAAATATATATAATTAGAAATATATAAATATTTCTATATTAATATTTATATATATATATATACATATTTATTTTATATATAACTCATTAAATAATATAATTTTTTTTTTTTATATTTTATTATATTATATTAAATTATATTTATTATAATTATTATAAACCTTATTTATATAATGTCTTAGTATTTAAAAAAAATTAATTTATAATTTATTTATATATATTTAAATGATTATTTTTTTTATATTTTTTTTTTTTTTTTTACAAAATAAATTTATTTTCATAATTTAAATAAATAAAAATTTTAATTTTTTTATTATATTATAATTTAAAAGAATTTTTTTTTCACATAAAATAAATATATAAATATAAATCTTAATAATTTTTATATTTTTTTAACATTTTAAATTTAATTTTTCTATAATAAATTTTTTTTGTAATTATTTTTATTAAATAAATTTATCTTATTCTTATATTTAATTAATTTTTATTTATTAATAACTGATATAAAAAAAATATATAAATTATTTTTTTAATTACAAATCGTTTAATCTTCTATTTATTTATATTAGCGAATTATTAAATAGAAATAGTTTAATTAAAAAAATAAAAAATTAATATATAAAATATAAAGATTTATTTAATACTATATTATTGACAAAAATATAAATTAATAATTCTTATTAATCAAAAAAAATAGAAATTTAAAAAATTCAATTTAATTATTATAAAATTTAATTATTTTTTAATAAAGATTCCTGTAATTATAAAATTTCATTTTAATTTTATTATATTTTCTCTTATATTTATTTAATTTCATATACAATAGCATTTATTGATTAATTTAATTTATTATTTAATTTTATGTGTTCTTCTAATTTAATTATTTATTACTTAAGGTTTTCTTATAACTTTTTTACTTAATCTTTTTTTAATTTATAGTCTTCAAAAATTTTGAAATCTAATTTTTTGGTTATATTTTATATTAACTATTTTTATTAATTGCATTTCTATTAATTTAATTGATAATTTTTGGTTTCTTTTTATATTTACTGATCTGTTTCTCCTTAATTTAATTATAATTTTGCAACAGATGTTTATAAATCTAAATGACTATTTTTTAAAAGTTTTTCTTTCTCTTAATATTCATTGTTTTCTTTAATTACATCATTCATTTAATCTGAAATATTAATTAGTTATTATTATTTTTCTTCCATTTATTTTTTTTGAAATTCAATTATGTTTAAAAGTTATTATTTTTCATCATTTTGTAATTTTTATTCTTATTCTTTTTAATCTTTTTATGTTTCTTATACTTTTTATTTTTCTTATTTTAAAAGTTCTATTTTTTATTCTAATTTTTGCCTTTCATCTTTTACATCTTTTATATCTTCAAATGTCCTACCTAATTTTTTTATAATTAATCCTAACTAAGGATCCATTGATTTTTTTTTTATTAATTTAAAAATTTTATTATAATTTTGATAGTTATTTTTTTTAAAAAAATAATAAAATAAATTATTAGTAAATATAATAAAAACAATATGAATATTTAATAATATATATATTTTATTTAAAATCGAAAACTCAGGAGATTCGAGTCAAGTATCAATAGGTTATTATTCAGGATTTTAATTACATTGTAAATTTTAAAGCTAATAATTTTAACTCGTTTTAGTTTATATTTACTAAGTTTCTAAAGTGTGAGTCTCTTTTACTTTTTCCATAATATACGCCAAATCTTCATATTAAATATTTGGAATATGGAAAAATTCACCATCATCATATAATAAAGTAGGAGAATGTCCTAAAAGTTTCATTAATAAGCCAGTTATAAATCCAAAAATAATACATAATATTAAAGTAATAAATAAATAAGCGATTTATAATTTAGCTTATTTTTATGCATTCCAATCATCATCTAAGCTTTTTGAAAAAACTTCACTTATTAATTTTGATGAATCTCCCATATTTTAAGCTTAAGAAGCTGCAATACTGCCAAAAATACCACCTAAAAATCCCGGAAGGGCATGTAAATTAAGAACTCCACAACTATCGTGTAATTTAATTTTTTCTTCCAAAAAACTTTATAGTTTATTAAATCCAAAAGTTGAAACCAATCCAGAAAAAAATCCTATGGATATAGCCCATATCGGTAAGATATGCATATCAGCACATGTACCCTTTTTTTTAAAAATAAAATAAAATAAATATTTTTTTTTTATACCATAGCAACACCTCCAGCCAAAGTAGCATTTTATATATCTATCATGTTAAATTTTTTATTATTACTTCTAAGTGCTGCTGAAGTAAGAAAAGTCGCAAAAGTAGAACCACTTAATGATAATACAGTATTAATGAAAGCTCTGTTTTAATGGCTTGAATCCTAAGCAGCCATCGCTCCATTAAAAGATGGCGTAATAACTTCGATAAGAAAATTGCCCCTAAAAAAGCAGTAATATCAGAAACATAATTTGATTCAGCTTTAGCATGAGTAAAAGCCTTATTAGGAGTAACAATTTTAGAAACTACAAGTCCGAAAAAAGCTCCAAAAGTATGAATAACCATAGAACCTCCAATATCTGCAATTCCCATATTTAAACCAATTCTTTCATTTAATGTATAGCCTATAGTTTGTACTAAAGTCATTATAAGTAATTAGAAGGGAGTTACTTTTCCTATTATAGCTCCATAAGCAATTAATATAGATCCAGAACAAAAAGAACTTAAAATTAACAGAGAAACATTCATATTTATTTTAAACTCATGATCTGAATCCCATATTCTTTCGAAAAATAATTCCCATATAGGATATAATTGGAATGAAATTGCTCCTATTAAAAATGTATAAGCTACAGCTCCGAAATTATATCGGCGTAGAAATGTCATTAAAAATCCAAAGCCAACAAATATCATGACGTTTACATCTTACCATTATGGATATTTATAACTTTAGAAGTCATTAGTTTTATATTGGCCGCAAACTGAATGGAATATTATGCAAAATATCTCTATTATTACAAGTAAAGTCATAAATTTCTATTATTCTTTTAATGATGTTTAGTTTATTTCGTGTTTTCCCATTTTTTTTAAACGATCTAAGTTTTTTTACTTATTTTTTTTATTTAATCTGTATTTTTAATTCTATTATTTTTTTTATGATTTATAATTTGATTGATTTCTTTATATTTAATATTTTAAATTAATGGTTTTTATTGTGTTCATATTTAAAATATAATATAATTTGAATATATTTTTTTTATATATGCATTTATTGTTTTTTTTTAATTAATTAAAGAGCAAACAAATCTGTCGTTTTTAATCAAGAAAAAATATTAATTTATTAATCCATAAATTATATATTTCCAATAATAATAATATTTGGAAATTAAAAAATACAAATTGATTATTTTAGAAATAAAAGATTATTTATTTTATTTCTATAAAAAAAAATTATATAATTTTAAAAATAGTTTTTTTATAAATTTTGTTTTTAATATATGCATTTGTTATTTTTAGCAATTCAATTTACTATAATTATTTGATTAATAAATAAAATTTTATATTTAAATAGAATTTTAAATTTATTAAAAAATAAGGTATTTGTATTGAATTAATTAAAAATAATAAAAATTAAATATAAATTACAAATTTAATAACATTATAAAAAATGTAAATTTTTTATATATATAAATAATTAAAAAAGGTTTTTTTGAATATTTATTAAAATTAGATTTAGTTATAATTTAATTTAGAATAAGAATAAAAATTAAAAAATAAATAATAATAAAATATATATATTTTTATATATAATTTTAATTATATATAAAAATTTATAAAATAAAATATTAATTATATATTTATTTAATTTTCTTTTATTGAATTGAAAATAATAATATTAATTAAACACATTTTTTTATTTTTAATTTCATTATGAAAGTATTTATAAAAGCTTTCTTTTATTTTTAATCAATATATAGTTTTTACCCTTTACAATTTCAAAAAATTTCAATTACTTATTAACATCAATAATATTAGCTTTTTTAATCCACCATAAAGGATCTTCTTAAAGGAATTATTCAAACTATTATTTATACTGAGATGTAGATAACAAGTTAATTATAAGTTCATTATTTAATTTTAAGTTTTAAAAGTATTCTGAGAAAGAATTAAAATATTATTTATCATTATCATATACTTTTTACATATAACTTTTGAATCCTTTTAGTAAATTTTTATGATAATTAGTGTCATTTCTAATTTTTTTTTTTTATTTTTAATCTCTTGAATTTAAATTTTAAGAAAAGTTATCATATGAACAATTTTTTTTTAATTATTAAAATTAATTTTAAATATATATATTTTATTAATTAATATTTAATTAAATTTAATTTTTAACTTCTTTCTAATTATTATTAATAATTTATAAATTTTTTTATAAATCTATTTAATTTAGCTAATTTGTATCAATAATTATTAAATTTTTATTAATTTATATATCTCTATATTTACATATTTTAGTATTTTATGACTACTAGATTTCCTCTTAAGTTGAATTAGTTTTTGTTTCACTTTCTATTTTTATCTCTATAGGTATATTTGATTAGGTCGTGTTATTCAATTATATATATTTTTATTGTTATATATTTTAGTAAATATAGTCATAAAAACTATGTAAGCTAGAGTATTGTATGAGTAATTATAATTATGTTATCTTTTATTATTCATGAAACTATGATATAAGTTATTATGTCTATAATAAATTTTAGAGTTAAATTTAGTTAAATTAAATAATATTTTCAATATTGTTGATTTATTTCATAAGCTTTTATTGTAAATATATTTATTATTTGCTATTTTTTATTTTTTTTAATAATATCATAAAATTTATTGTTTATATTTCAAATTAATAATATATTTATTTTAATATAATAAATTAATTTTTATAAAAATTTACATTTATATATATAAAAACAATGTTGAATATAATATAAATATATAACGAGAAGATTTAAATTAAAATAATATTTTTATTAATATGTAAAATAGAAATTTCTATATTTATTAATATATAATAATTATTTAAAATAAAAAAAATAATATTAAATAATAAATAAAGTAAAAATTAAGAAATCGAAAAAAATATATCAATAAAATAATAAATATCTAATTGCTTTTATTTATATTAACCTATTCAAAAAATATAAATTAAATTATTATCTTTATAATTTAAATAAAAATAATTTGAATATAATTAAAAAAATAAAAAAAAAAATATAATAAAAGTTAAAAAAAAAAAATAGATTTAAACTTGTTATTAATATAATTATTATTATTATTATTATTATTATTATTATTATTATTATTATTATTATTATTTATAATATTTATTAATATTATTTTTTTTATTATTTTTATCTTTTATAATATTATTAATATTATAATATATATTTATTTTATTATTAATTTTAACATTAATATTTTATTATTATGATATTTTAAAATTTTAAAATATTTTATGTTTATTTTTTATTTTTCTTTATTATATATTCCAAACTTACTTTATTTTATTTTATATTATTTATTATATTATTTTAAATTTTTTTTTTTTTTTTTATATAGTTGAATATATTATAATTTTTTTAATATGTTTATTTTAAATATAAATATATTTTTAAAATAAAAATAAATAAAAGATAAATTTTATATAAATATAAATATATTTTTAAAATTAAATAAATAAAAGATAAATTTATATAAATATAAATATAAATATAAATATAAATAAAGTATAATATAATTAATATTTATAATTTATTAAATTTGATTATATTTAAGTCTTTCAAAAAAAAATATACATAAAAAATATTATTAACTTCAAAACAATAATAATATAAAAAATATTTTAACTTTAAAGAAAAAATTGAAAGATATTTAAATATATATTTTTTATTTAAAAAATATATATTAATTATTTACTAATATATAATTTAAAACTTAATTTTAAAAATAATTATTTTGAATTTTCATTTTAATTTAAAATAAATAAATATATTATTCTTAATATGTTTAAGAATTATTTCTTAATGCATAAAAAAAAAGCATTTTATATAAAATGCATATATTAATAACTTTTGCATGATATATTAATTATTACTATTACATTTTTATTTTTATTTATTTTTAAAAATCAATAGATTAAAAAATGCGATAAATTATGGCATTTTTTTATGATTGTGTTTTTCAAAATAATAATTACAGAAAAAAAAATATATTATTTAAATTATAATAAATAAATTCATTTATTTTTTATTTATAAATATAAATATTTAATTTATTTTTTATTTTGAATTAATAATTTATTTTATTTTAAATTTATTTATTAAATTTCCTTATATTCTGTTTATTAAAAAAATTGATTTTATTTTAATTATTTATTAAGTATAATATTAATTATAATACAAATTATATAAAAATAAATTAAATTTATATTTTTCAATCATATTTTTATTTAGATATCAATCTACTAATTGATAATATTCTAATTATTAATTGAAATAATAAAATTGCATTAAAACACAATAAAGCAATTAAATAATATAATACGTTTTAGATTAAATATTTTCCGTTTTTTAAAAAAAAAAAAAACAACTACAAAGAATTTTTTAATATCAATTATTAGAAAAAAAGACTTTATTATCAATTAAAAATAAAAAAAATAAGGTAAATAAAAAGACCACTTAAAATAATAAATGATTTTAGAATTAAATAAAAACATAAGATAAAAATTACAAATTTTTTAAGAAATTCCTTAAAAAATTCAAAACTAACCTTTTTCACAATATTATACAAAAATAAATTCATATTACGAATTATTAAAGTAAAAATTATCAATAGCATATAATGGATTATAATAAGAATCTGATTTTGTTTATTAATATTTTAAGCAATAAATAGATTAAAAAGACTAAGAAAAAAATAAACAAATCCTGAAATAATAAAAAAACAATAAGAAATATCTACGTTTTAAGCTGCATCATATTTAGCATCGAATATATTGTTTATACTTTCCATGTCATCTTTAAGATAATTTGAAACTTGCAAAAGAGCGCCCTGGCTAGCTTTAGGAGCAATAATAATAGCTATTATAAGTACATTTTTTTAAAGTACTTGGGATTTGCTTGATTCTTTGAGATTTTTAATTTCATTTTTAACTGGAGGCATAATAGGTCTATTAATAGGTTTTTTGGTATGATAAAAAATATATATTATATAATTATTATTATTTTTTTAAAAAAGTCAAAGTTATCATAAATAGCACCTAATTTATGTTTTCTTTAGTCTTTTATTGGGATATCTTGTTTTTTGATAGCATTTGCAGACTAAGATAAGAATTAAAAATTTAATATATAATTAAGTTATTCATTATAAATATAGGCAATTTTAGTTTGTATATTCGGATCTACCCTTTTTTCATGTACAATAGCAAGTTATATAAAAATAGTAACAAGTAAGTAAAAAATTAAGATAGAAAATTATTCAGGAAGTAAAATAAGAAATATTTTTAGGATAACTATTGCTTTTTTAATTAGTCTTTTCTCTACTTTATATGTTTTCTTTAATTTTGGGTGGTGTTTGTATATTATTGTAGTGCTTTCTTTATATATAGGATGGGATTTTGTTAGCTAAAGTTCAGAATATGAAATGAATGTTATTATTCCTTTTTAAACTGTTATGATAGGTTTTACTGTTGCTTTTGTAGGGTTTCTACTTTAAAGAGATTTCTTGATGATTGTGGGGGCTTTGTGTATTACTGGAGGATATAAAGTTGCTTCCGTGGGGACTGAAATTGAAGGATAGAGTGTTTTAGGAATCCTTTTTATGAAAAAAGGTAAAAATAAATAATAAAATTCGGAAGGAGGAGATGGAGAAAATGAAGCATTATTAGAAAGATTTAATTGTTAGGAAATAAAATAATCGGATCTTACTTAAGAAATTTTAATGGGAAAAAAATTGTGTTTTTAGTTGGAAATGGTGCTTTTTAGTGCGGAAATTGCGTAAAAAATATTTGCGAAATAGCGATTATTTGTAAATAGAAATTAAGTAAAAATATTAAGTTTTGTATTCATCCTGGGTTTGGGAGAATTCCTGGATAAACTTTTAGTATTTTAGGATCTTTGGGAATCTATCATGAAGATTTATTGGATTTTAAAGATGTTGTTTTCGAAGATTTCGATTTAGGTGTTTCTATTGGATGCGCAAATGAAATAAATCCTTAAAATAACGAAAGAAACGAATTTTTGTGTTAGGTTTGGAAATGTAAAAAAGTAATTATTGTGGAAATAGAAGGAGAAGAAAATGAAAAAAATCGAATTTTTGGATTAAGAAATGTTTTTTTGTTAAAAGGAGATACGAAAGTTAACCTTATTGAAAGTTTGGAGGAGATTTAAAAAGTAGGAAACTATAATTTAGATATTGAATAGTAATTGTTAAAGGCAAATTATTAGAATTAAGAAATTATTGATAATTAATAACTTTAAGTTGAAATTCAAAGGTGTAAAAAAATATTGGGGGTTCTTGCTGAAGATAAAAAAGTGGCTATTGTTCCTTAGCATATATTAGAATTTATAAGGTTTCCTTTTTTTTTTTAATTGTATATTTATTTATATTATATATATAGAAAAGGCATTCATGTATGGGTTGAATAAGATGCAGGTTTGTGTTGTGGATTTACAAATGAATAATATATAAATACAGGCGCTAAAATAACTAGTTGTTAAGAAATTTGCACGAAAGCTAATATTATAGTATTTGCTTCTGCTATTAAAGATTAGTAAATTGATATGTTGAGTAGGAATTTAGAATTATTAATTTGTCCTTTTTCTAATAAATAATAATAAGTTCAAAAGTTGTTAAAAAATGATAATTTAATACATTTAAATATATACGATATACCTTCTTATAGTTCTTTGAGATTGCAAAAAATAAGTATGAGCAATGTATAGAAAAGTCTGACATAAAGTAGAGCCGTTTTAGAATGTTTTTATCATATGAATATTTTACCAATATCTGTTTTTGGAAGCTGTGGAAAAACTCCTTAATGTAAAATAGGTATTATAGGTAATAAAGAAGATTATTTAGTAAAAAAACTAGTAGAATAATTAAATTCTTATGGGATTTCATAAGTTTAGTTAATTGAAGAAAAAATGGAGATTATTTAAAAAGCCATTTAATGGTAAGATTTAATCATTTGTGCGTCTTTTAATGAAGAAAATAAAATTGTTTTAACAAAAGAATTGTGTTAGAAAGTCAGAAGAGGAAGCGTTGTGTTGGATTTGGGAAAGTTGTTATGGGAAATATGCAAATTGTGAGCCTAGTTAGGGTAATTAGTTATATGATGAGAATTTAGGGGTTTGGTTTTTGGGAGGAAATTTTGAGTTTTTTTCTTTAAAGAATAATAGAGATTTTAGCGAATTTCATTCTATTTGTTTGAAATAAATTTTCTAGTTAATTATTAATGAAAATAATCATTAAATTGAACTTAATTTAGAAGATGAGTTAATTTAAGAAATTTTAGTAATTTTTTTTTGTAATATATATATATATAAGTTTCTAGTATATTTATTTCGGTGATGATTTGTCTGAAAGACCTTTACAAAATTAGGCAATTTAAAAAGTTATTGAAAAAGAAGAAGAACTTAAATAAATATCAAGTATTAAAGAGAAATCTTAATAGTCTTAATAAACGATTTAGTTAGATAATCCTAATTTTGATATAGATTAAATGGAAGGAGAACAAAATTTAACTGAAGCATAAAAAGCTGAAAAAAAGTTAAAAGGAGGAATCAAATAAGCTGAAGATTATTTTGCTTAAAATTTCGATTAATAAAAACAAGAAGAAATAAAAAAGTAAAAAAAATCAAAATATTTATTTATTAAAAATAAATATAGTAATCATGTCTTTTAAGTAAGTATTGTTTTTATAAGTATTTTAATAATTTGTGGTTTCCTTTCTTTTTACGGAGATAGTCGTTTTATTACTTAATTAAGTGTTTTTATACTTGCTTTGTATGTCGGGTAAACCATTATCAATTAAGTACATCGTGGATTATATACTGCGCTTCTTATTTTACTAGTAATTGTGGGGTCAACTATAAGTATTGCTTGTATGATTATTTTCTCATTTAGTGATACCGAGGAAAGATATTAACCTTTCAGTGTTATTGCTACTATTGCTAATGTATTTTCTACAGCTAGTTTAGTTTCGGGATTTTGTTTACTTTTTAGATGCGTTTATTCTTTCCATAATTTTTAAGTTAAAAATATTGAAAAATGATTTTATTATATTTATTTCATAACATATTTAGAATTTATATTAATTATTTTTCTAATATTAAATTTTATATATATAAAATTCTATGGTTTATTTTTTAAATTATAATAAATAAGTATTTATGTTTTATTAAACTTTAATTTATAAATATATAAGTAGAAATATTAAATATAATTTATAATTGTAAATTATATATTATTTTTTTCATTAAGTTAACATTTTATATATAAAGATACAAATCATAAAATATTTTGACAATTTTTTTAATTATTATATATATATATATATATATATATATATATATAAATAATTATAAAAGTATTTTCTTCATTTAATTTAAATAATACATTTCTAAATTATAAACAATTTTTTATAGTTTCTCTTTATTATTATTTTACATAAGTATGTTTTCATACTTTTCCTGAGACTCTTTTATTATTTATAAGTATATTATTAACTATTGGTACTTTATTTTAAATTTTAATCAAATTTTATTATGAAAAACATTACTAGATTAAATTCTAATAGGATGTCTACTTCCTATATTTTATTTATCAGAATAATTTTTATGAATTTATTTAAGTTATATTATTTATTAAGATTATTTTGGAATTAGATTTTCTTTATTAATAGTTTATTTTTTAAAATCATGTTTTTCAGCTATTAATTTATATGGATTATTCAAAATTAAATATCTATTAGGCGGCCTACCACTTGCAGGCCTTTTTTAAATATTAATACAGTTTAATTGTTATGCTATAGGTACTATTCCACTCACTGGTCTTTAAATTATTTTAGGTAAATAAAGGTTTTTATTATTAATATTATAACTTTTCGGATTTAAGAGTATATTTTTATCATTATATTATTTTTAAATGGGAATTATATAAATATTTTATTCATTTAATCTAATACCAGCAGACAAAATTTATCTATTTTTTTTAGGAACTAATCTTTATAATTATTATTATTATTATTATTATTATTATTATTATTATTATTATTATTACTATTATTATTATTTTTTAATTTTTTATGTTATTTCTTATATTTAATTAGATGATTTAATATAATTTGCCTTAGGTAATTTACCTTTTAATTATCCAAGATTTTTCGGTACAATAATAGTTTAAAGCAATTCTTATTTTTAACAAGTATGATTGGTAATTTATTTTGTAATTTCTTATTAATTTTAATATTTTTAAAATAAAGGATTTCTCATAATTTATTCACATGAAGGTCTTTATTGCGGATTTACTTTCAAAAGAGATGATAAAAAACAACTTAAATCATTTGAATATTTTTATGGGATTCTTTCATAAAGTCCCATTTGAACTTTATTAAATAATCCTTCCATATCATTTGCCATAAATGGGGGTTTTAATGCGCACATTTCATATAAAACACACCCTAAAGACCAAATGTCACTTTTATTATCATATGGTTCATCTCTCCAAACTTCTGGAGAAGCATAATAAGGAGTTCCTGTTTATGTATATACAAATCCGTCTTTTTTTGCAATTTTAGCAACGTTTAAATCTCCTATTTTATAAACAATTCCTTTAGGAGTTTTAGTAATAAATATGTTTGCGCTTTTTAAATCTCTATGTAAAATACTCATTTTATGTAAAATAGTAAGACCCTTTGTTAAATCTATGGCAGCTTTCCATATTTCTTATTCTGGAAACGATAATTTCGAATTTGTATTAGAATTTATTTTATTTTATAAATCTCCTAAATCTGCATATTCCATAATTATACATAATAATTATTTTTATTCATCTATAAATGCTTCTTTATAATTTACTATATTTTAATCATTTATAGATGCTAATATCCGAACTTCATTTAAGGCATTTTCACGCTCTTTAAATTTCAGTTAGAACATTTTTACTTATTTCATTGCGTATATTTGGTTGTCAGATTTTCTTTTTACTTAATATACGTAGGAAAATGATCCTTAACCTAACTTAGATATTATTATAAAATCTTTTAAAGATGATTGGATAAATTACATATTTTTTTTTGCTTAGTTTATATACTTCTAAATAATGTAATATTTAATTTTTATAAAAAAATAAAGTTAAAGTTATAATTTTTTTATATTTATAAAAAAAAAAAATGAAAAATGAGAAAATTTAACATATAAATATAGAATAAATAAAAAGTTATAAGAATAAAAAATATGAAGTTTATAATAAAGAAAAAATAATAAAAAAAAATAAAAGAATGTATATAATAATTTATTAAAAATAAAATAAAATTTAAATATGAAAAAAATAATAAAAATTTAATATTTAAAAATATAATAAAGTAAAAAATTAATTAAATATATAGTAAATTTAAAAAATATAAATTTTAATATATATAAATAAATATATATATAAATAAATAAATAAATTAATATATATATATATACATAATTATATATTTATAATTAGTAATGAATGATATTTCAAATATTTAAAATAAACCCATTTAAAGCCATTTGTTACCATAAAAACATAACAATTTAAAACCTCCTCCACCTTATCTATCAACATTAATTCATTCTGAATTTTTACAGGATAAAATGTATACTTCATGTTATCCATTAATTTCTTAATTATACTAATCATTTCGAACCATATTTAAACAGGAATTAACATCTGTAGATATTATTGAAAAAGATAAAGGTATTAATGTGTTATCTGCTGATGATAAAAAATTATTATAAGAAAAAGTATTACAATTGAAAATACTTGAAATGTCTAATTTAGAATTAGATCCAAATGTAATACATCCGTTTGTAAGAATTCATATAGTTTATATTAAGACTGGAACATATATTAAGAAATCAAGAAAAGATCGAAATTGTCTTTCTCATTATGAAACAATAACAATATTTGATGACATAAATAAAGAATATAATGCTGCAGAATGTGATTTTATTATACCTTTTTCTACTAGTTGTGTTGATTTAAGAGAAGAAGGTGGGGCTAAAGTTAGATGGAATGAAAGTAAATAAAAAATATAATATATATAATAATATATATATATAAAAGCTATATATGTAAATGATGACTGCGAGAGTATTTTAAGAGAAGAAGTTATAATTTTATTTGAAATATTAGACTTTAATCCAAAGTAGTTACATTTAAAAGATTTTAGTAATTTAGATTAGGATTTTTATTATAAAATAGCTTGGGGGTATTTACGTCCTATTGGTTTGGCTAAAAATCATATGGGATTTTCCAAAATTTAATTATATAAATATAGATTTAATTCACAAAAATTACCTCCTAAATAAAGAAAATAATATATTCCTTTCGTTTATTTTGATTTTATTTGGCCTAATAAAGTTTAATATGATGCTTATTTAGCAATTTAATTAAATCCTATTGTAAAACCTATGGAGAAAATCGTATAGACATAAAGTTATAATATTTTCGAAATAGAAAATGATAATAAATTTTAATCGTCAAGGTTTATAAAAAGCAAATTTAAAGAAGAAATACGCGATTAAGAAGAAGATATTACTGAAAATGAAAAAAAAAAGGTAAAAGAATGAGAGAACCAAATAAAGCTTGTGAAATCCCGACTAAATTAATGACTAAATTTATATCAGGTGATTTAGGATGCTTGAGATTATGTTTTAGTCCTAATGGTAAAATATTAGCAGCTTCTTGTACGAACATTTAAAGTGAAACATGTATTAAATTTTTTGATGTGGATGATTCTTTTAATCTTATATATTAATATAGAGGTCATGCTAACTTAATTCATGATATGGATTGGATAACTATCAATAGAGATTTTTCTATTTTGTCTACTGCATCTTCTGATTTTACAAATAAATTATGGAAAGTCCCAACTCATAATTGTAAATATTAAAAAAATATATATGTATATGCGCTTTTTTTTTTTTTTTATTTTTTTTTTAGAAACAGATGAATTTATTGATGAAGATGAAAGTGAAGAATATTTTTAAGTTGCTAATTTGGTACATTCTTCATATGTTTATTGTACGAAATTTTATCCTTTAAGAAAAGAAGGTAATCGTATTATTTTAGTTACTGGATGTTTTGATTCTTATATTCGTATATGGTAGTTCCATTAAGAATCTTTAAATTAAAATAATATGTGTAATTATTTTGCTTTATTATATTAATAATTTTTTATTTTTATATATATACACTTTTTTAAAAAAAATAAAAAGAATGCAGATGGAAAATATTAATAAGTGAAAAAGATAATTAATTTGATTAATTTGATAATTTGTTAGAACATAGACATCCCAATTCTATAGAATTCGATTCTTAAGCTTAAATGTTTATCGGAGATTCTTTAGGACTTATACATATATTTGCAGTTACGGTAATAAATTATAAAAAATAGCTTTATTTTTATTTTTTTTAAAAAAAGACAATAATAGATGAGCCTAGACATATAAGAAAAATAAGAATTATACATGATCCATAATTAATAGGAGATCCAATAAATAAAATACATTTTATAGAAAAAAAAAATTATTTAATTGTTCATAGTAGAAATAATTGCATAAGAAATGTACAAATTACATAAAATGGTCATATTATTAAAACTAAATTTATTGGTGCATTTTCTTCTAAATTTCCTGTTCATTCTTGCATTTCACCTGATAAAGCATGGTTTTTTACTGGATCTGAAGATGGTAAACCTCATTTATGGGATATTGAAGGAATGAAATTTGAACTTGATTAATTAGAATATAATATTGATGGTGTTGTTTCTGATGTTAGTTGGAATAATACTTTTCATATGATTGCTGTTGCTGGGTTTGGAAAAGATCATCCTATTAGTATTTATATCTATGAAAAAGAATAAGATATGAATGCTGCTTAGTATAAAGATTTAAGAGATAAATTAGAAGAATAAGAGAAAAAAAGAATGTAACTTGATATTGATGAATAAAATGAAAAAGATCCATATGATCCTAAATATTATTATTAAAAAAAGGTATGATATAAATAATGAATTTTGTTTTTAATATTTTATTTATAGAATTATTGATTAAAAATATTTATTGTTTGAACTTTTTTTTTTTTGTAGAGTTAAAAAAAATTATAAAAATATATATAGATTTTATATTTTATAGTTTTTTAAATATTTTTGTTTATTTTAATAAATAACTTTATTTATTAGATTAATATTATAATTATATTTGTAAAAAGAATTAAGAATACAAATTTTATAAGTATATTTGATTTATTTTTATACAAATATCTTTAAATTTTTAGAATTATTAAAAAGAATTAAAATAAGTTTTAATGAAAAGCCTCAAAAAAGTAAATTTAAATTCTCAAATATACATATTTAAATTTCCATAAAAATACTTAAATATCCAAATTAATTTATTATTTTTTAAATAAAAAGTATTTTTCAACTGTTACTAAATATGATCCCTGTAAACCTTTTCCTGTAAAAAATAAAAACCAAAAATAATCGAAATAAAAACAATTTAAAGGGGTTTAGTCCAATATTTAAGAAAGACCAAAATTTATCATATTAATTAACTAAATTAGATAATGGAATATAAATATTAACCGAAAATGGTGGTTTTCCATTTCATAGTGATATAGGTATAAAAAATAAAAAGATATATAAAAAATGCAAAAATATAAAAAAATAGGTTTACTAGTATAAGTAGGAACAAGAAATGAAGAAACATAAACAGGAGGAGCAATAAAAATGTTAAATCATCTTCATTTTATGAGTGAAAATGCTTTAGAAAATTAGTAAAAAAAAAAATTATAGCTTTTTTTATATATAATGAAATAAGCGAATTAAATCAATAAAATGGAGGAGGTTTAGTTATGTCTTCTGATCATGAAACTACTTATTTTAAATGTTCTTGTGTAGAAAGTGATATTGAATAAATGTTTGATTTAATGTTAAAAACATCTATCTAAACAAAGGACTTTTCTATATTTAAGGTTTTTTTTATATTTTTTGTTTTGTTTTTTAAGTAAACTAATATAATTTTTATTTTCATTAAGCCTGATATTTTAGAAGAATAAAAAAATTAAATTATTTTTGAAGAATAAATTCTAAAGGCTGCATTCGGAGGAAATAGTGTAGGCTTTTTTGATATAAATACATAAATGAAAGAATAAGATTTTATTAAATTTTAAGAATAATATATTACTCCTTAAAGAGTTATTTTTCAGCTGCTAATGTTCCTTCTCATAAAGATTTTGTAGATTTAGTTTAAGAAAAGTTAAGAAAATATCCTGAATGTACTTAATTTATATATTTATGAAAAGATATAGTTTATTTATATTATTTTTTATTTAAACTTCAATTTTTTTTTTTTAAAAAAAAAGTTTTGTAAAGAAAATTTACTGAAAATAAAAATAAAACTGTTTATGTCGGTAATGATTTAAGAATTAATTAAGATGCCGGTAATGGATAATTTTAAGTAGGAATAGGATTTAAAAGCGTAAATTAAAAATAAAATATAAAATTATTCGAAAAATTAAAAATATATTTTATTAAAATCAAATATATTTAAATTACTTATTTTTAATTATTCATACTTAAAAAAAAATAAAAAAATCATAGATTAACTGGAATCATTAAGATGTTGCTGTAATATAAGTTTTATTAGTTCTATTGGGAAATTCTAGTTATTTTTCAACTGGAGGACCAGGAAAAGGAATGCATTGTAGAACAACTAAAAATCTTTTAAATAAATTTTATTATATTCAAGGAGCTGATAGTATATCAAATATTTTTACTGATGGAGGTTTATTTGCTCTTAAAGTTTCCGGATTTCCACAAAATGTAAAATAATAAAAAAGTACTTATTTTTAATAATTTATTTATCTAAAAAAAAAAAAGGAAAAATAATTATTAAATAGTTGCATTAATGAAATAAAATTACTCACTTAACCTATAAATGATATAGAAGTTTAAAGATCTAAAAATATTCTAAAATCTCTTATTTCTTTATCTTTAGAAAGATAATAAGATAGATTAGAAGAAGTTACAAAACATGTAAAAAAAAAAAAATTATTATTAATAATTTTATTTTATTAAATTATAAGATATTGAATTTTAAATAAATAAAATTAAATGAAATTAATTAAATAATTGAAAACGTAACTGGATAAGATATTAACAGAGTAGTTAAAAATATGATTGCTAATTCTAGACCTACAGTTACTATTATAGGAGAAGGAGCAAATAATGCACCTTCTTTTGATTATATTGCTTAATCTTTGTTATAAATATGAATAAAAAATATTATAATTATTTAAAAAAAAAATTATTTATATATATGTTAGTATATATATTTATTTAGGCCTTTTATTAATAAATAAAAAATATAAAATTAATTTTTATTTATTAAATATTTAGTTCTTTCTATTTTTATTACTTTTTTTTAAGAAATAAATATTTTATAAAATTTAAATTTAATTGTACTTTTTTCTAAAGAATTAATCTAAATTCGATATTCTAAATGTTTATTTTTTCGATTATGTATATTATTTACTTATTATGTAATTTATATATTAAAATTAATAATTAATCATAATATTATGTATATATATATATTTTTTAAAATTATATATATTTTATTCTATAAGCAATAAATTCAGAATTATTATATTTTGGATTACAATTATACTTCTTTATATAATTTTTTAATTGTATTATTCATATTTAAAAACATTTATTTTTTAAAAAAGTTTAAAAATTCTTTTATTTTGCAAATAAATTAAATTAATATGTTATTTTATTATCATATTTTAAATTGCTTATTTTATTTTTAAAAAGTCCTTTAAAAACACAAAGATATTTATTTTATATTTATAAAATAATTTATATCTTTAAACGAGATTATTTTAATTCACATATATTAATTATTTAAACTTTATAAATATTAATTATATATAAAGATAATTTATATAATTTTTTTTTAAAATAATTTAAATAATATATTTATTGATGAGAAAAGTTATAAATAAAAAAAAAATAGTTATAATAATTATCTATTTCAATATTAATAAAAAATCTTTTAAATAAAGACTTTATAAATTATAATCAGGTATTATATATATGTTTTTTATTTCATTTAAATAGTTATATAATCTTGTATTTTAAGATCATATTCTTCTTAATATTTATTATTATTTTTTGATATTATTATTTTATTTTATTTTTTTTCTGTAATTTTATATTATAATCTCAATTAAAAAAAATAAGGAGAGAAAAAATGGAAAAAAGCCTTTTTTTTTGGCAGACTAAATTTAAAATAAAAAATTACAGAAACAATAAAAATATATTTATGAAAATTTAATCACTTTTCATTATTTTTTTTTTAATTTAAAAAAAAACATATCTTCCTAAAAACAAATTAATTATTTAATAAAATATAATATTTTTTATAATAAATAGTAGAATGTCTATTAAATTAGTTATATGAATTTTACAATGGGATTTATATAAAAAGTTAGTGGTTCATACCTTTTAAATTATATTAAATAATTCGTTTTAATAAATACAAAATATTTTAGAATAAAAAATATATGTTAGCTATAATATATTTAATTAATTTATTATATTATTTTTTAAATATTATATATTTAATTCTATTTTGTTTATATAAATTGGATTTTTCAAAAAAAACAATTAATATAATACTATTCATTTTTTTTATGTTTAATTGATATTTTCTTAATCTAAATAAATTAAAATCTAAACTAGTTAATTTGGAGTTACTAAATAATAATTCATAAGTGTAAAAATATGATTTATTAATTAGTATCTAAATTAACTTATAAGCTATTCCTAATTTTTATTTATAAAAAGCCATAAGATCTAAATGAATTTAGAATTATTGAAAAATTAACCATTCATATTATATTAATTCAATTATTAATAAGTAGTTTTTTTATTGACATTTGCCTATTACATTTAATCTATAATAAACTAATTCCATAAAAACATAAAGTCTTAGTTATCTCTTGATATTTCAGAATATATTATATTGTTATTATATTAGGAATTCAGATCTTCTTAAATATCATATTCAGAATCATCTTGTGATAAATTATCTTCTGTAATCAACATTCCAAAAGTATTTTATGATTTAAAATATTTTCTTTAATATTAATGTAATTATTATTATGTAAACTTTTTTTAATTCATTTTTATAATATATTTGCTTCTTTCTTTTTGTATTATAAATTTTAGTAAAAATTTAATATATATTTTTTAGTTAAAAACTAAAAATATTTTATAAAATAAACTTTTAAAATTTTTATACATAATATATAATATAAATAAATAGTATTTTAATTATATTTATAAAGAATAAATAATTTTATTTAATAATTTAATTTCTATTTATATAAAAGGATTATTATGTGTTTTAAAAAATAATTATATTTAAAAATTATTTTTTTTATTTTTTTAAAATTTAATATGTATTTTTTATTATTATTATTTTCTTTATAAATTTAAAAACAATATTGTCAATAATAGATAGTTTTTTATACTTTTATTTTATGGTGTGATTGGAAATTTTGATAGATTTTAGTATTCAAATAAGCAAAAAAAAAAAAAAAATTCTTTCATATAAACTTCAATCCAAATTTTATTTTATTTTAAATCACTATGACTATAATTTTTATGCTCTAATTTGAACTAAATTTAAGCGAGAAACATCGAATTTTTCTTTTAAATTTATTAATTTATTCTTTCTATTTATTTTTATATATGATATTTAAAAGTAAATTATTAATTTTTTTTTTTAAATTTATGTTTACAATAATACATTTTAAATAAAATATATAAAAAAATATTGATTGAGTAAAGCAATGAATCATTATAAAAATAAGAATAATTTATATTATAATTATTAATAATTAGAAAACTATAAATTTTTAAAAAAAATATTTATTTACTAATTGCTATTTATTTATTTAGAGGGTAATATTTAAAATAATCAATTATTTTTAAAAGATTTATAATTATTTCTAATTTTTTATTTAATTAATTGATTATTTAAAAAAATAAAAATAAAAAAAATGAAATATTTATTAAATATTTTAATTCTAATTATAATATCAGTATAAGCTATGCCTCCATAAATTACTATAGAATCTTATTTATTTGATAAATATTTTAAAAATTAATAAGAGATAGCAACAAAAGAAACTTTAACAAATAAATTTATGAATTTCTTTAAAGAATAATTTGTATAATATAAATATATATATATATATATATATATATATTTTTTAATTTTATAAATATTTATTATTATTTATATAATTAATAAAATAAATAAAGTTAAATAATCAGTGGGCTTCAGACTTATTCATAGAATGTTTCACAAACAAAATCGTTTCAAATATATTTGAAGAATCTAATAAATAAAATGAAGTATGAAAAAATTATTTAAAATTTAGTAAAAAATACATTATTTTTAGAATAATAATTAATACTTGAAAAAGGTTATTGAAAAAAACTCATACAAAATCAATATAAAATATATTATTAAGAAATAGTAAATTTTTTAGCTAATGAATTATGTATTTATAATATATTTATACATTATTTATATTTATTAAAAAATTTAATAAATAGAATAAAACAAGGATGATTTATTTTAAAATTTTGAACTTTATAATTTAAGTTTTGATACTTTCTATTTATTATAATATAAAATTACATAATGATTAATATTTTATAAAAAAAAAAAAAATTAAATTTATTTGAAGTAATTTTGACTTTTATATAAAAAAATAATTTTCATATATTCATATGTATAAAAAATAAAAAATGTTTCTAATATTATAAAATGTGTTTTATTAATTTAATTTTATTTAAAATAAGTTAATTTTAAGCTATTTTAATATTAAAGCTTTTAATTAAAAAAAATATTTTGTAACATTTTTTAGATTAAAATTTTGCGCCTCAAATTAAATTAAAATTATAATTATAATTTTTATAAATTACATTTATATAAAAAATATATATTTTTTTATTAGTTTCTTATTTTATTTATTATTATTATTATTATTTTTAATATTTAATTAATAATTATATTAATCTTTTTTTTTCATTAATTATTTTTTTCTTCTTCTAATAAACTTCATTTTTTTAACTTTTAATATCTTTTGGTTTTTTTAATATCTTTATTAGTTTTTTCTTATTTGTCTTATAGTTAATTATCTTCTTATTCTGAACAAGATTCATTTATTTATTATTTTTTAGATAAAGTTTATATTTATTTTTTAAAGTTATTTTATTTAGTTTGTTTTTTACGTTTATCTAAAAAAATAATTACATATTTAATAATGAAAATAAAAAAGTCTACCTTCTTTTAAAGCATCCTATAATAGTTATTTTCCAAAAACAGGGCAAAGAATTTATTCAATAATTTTTTTAGTTAATAATTTTTCGTTTTCTTAATTTCCTTAACACATTTTATGTAGACTATCTATTTCTTTTTGAAGATTATTAATATGGTTTTCTTATTTAACTGCAGTCGATATTATTTTTTCTTCAGTATTTTATTGTTGTTTTTAAAAACTTATTTCTAATTATGGTTTTTATTAATCATCAGTTTATTTTTTTTCGCTAATTTATGTACTTTTATCTTAAATGATTTAAGAGCTTGAGTTTTTATCTAAAATTTATTTGATTTTTATTTTATTTTCATTAGTTTAGAAAAATCCTGTTTCTTCAAGCAAATTTTTATGCTTATATTAAATTAAAGAATCTTGATTTTCTTAATAATTAATAGGCTCTTAAAAGCTTAATCTTTTCTTTTTAATTTAATTGATATTTTTAATATTTTCTAAAACTTTAACTTGATTTTATAAATTATTACTTTCATCTTTTTTATTTTATTTAATATTGTTTCTTAATTCATTTAGATTTATAGTTGAAAAATTTAATTGAGATTTTTAGCAATTTTCAATTTAACTGTTTTATAACATGTTTATTTATTTTTGATTTTCTAAAAAAATGTTATCATCTTTAAAAAACTATTTTTTAATTAAAATATTATTAGTATTATTATTACAATTATTATTATTATTATTATTATTATTATTATTATTATTATTATTATTATTATTATAATTGTTTTATTATTCTTTATTTTCAACATTTACCAAAAAATTGTTGTTTTCTTAATATTTTTAAATATTTTGTTTATTATTAATTTTTTAATCACATACAATGATTTCTTAATCTACTTTTGCTTGTGAAAGTGATAAATATCTAAATTAATTAGTTTAACGCCTTTTGTTGCTTTATGTAGGTGTTTAATTTTATATTTGATTATTTATGTTTTGATTATATTATATATCATTTAAAAAATTATTTTAACTTTTATAATTTCTTTAATATATTTAATAATTTAAACTTTGTCTTTCCATATTAAGAATTTATTTTATTTGATTCTTTTTCTCAGATATTCTTTTTAAATATATTATATATTATTTTTTTATTATATTATAATTTCTTTTTTGATTTTGTTTTTTTGTAAATTTCAAATTTTAAAAATATTTAATGTAGTAAAAAAAATACTTTATTAAAATATATGTAATATTTATTTTCATAAATAATAATTTATAATTTATATATTATTAAAAATTGCGTTTATAATTTTGATTTTATATAGATTTTCTCATAATATTTTATATTATATTTATAATTTTTTTTTTTATTATAAAATAAAATATTTTTTTGTTCATTATAAATGATAATTTTTTATATTAAATTAAAAATGAGCAATTTTTAATTTTTTAACAAAAATACAAATAAATAATTATTTTTATTACATTTTATAATTATTCTAAATTTTTTTTTAATACTTTTATAAAATAAAATTTTTCGTTTAATAATATAGTTTAAACAGCATATAATTATAAAAATTTAATTAAAAATATAAAAAAACTAAAAAATAATAACTAAATAGTAAGAATTATTATAATTTAAATTTATTATATTATGGATATAATATATTCTTTTAATAAAAATATTTTATATGAAAATTCTAATAAGCAAAAAAAATAGATAAAAAATAGAAAATGAAAATAGTATAAAAATAAATTAAGGATAAAGAGAAAAACAAATTATTAAAATAAATAAAATTATAAAAAATAATATTTTATAAAAAAAATATCATCCAGAATAAAAAAAAGGATTTTTTAAAATAACTTTGATATAAAAAAATGCCGCCAAAAGCAAAAAAATAATCATAAGGAGGTAAAAAAAGAGACGAATTTGAAGAAGAAGAAGAAGCATAAGAATAACTAAAAAAGCAATAATAGAAGTAAAATGATAATATTGAAGAGGATAATAAAAAGAAATTATAAAAACCATAATCAAATAAAAAATAAGAAGTTGATTCAGAAATTGAAGAAGACTAAAAAAAAAAACTAGCTCAAAAATAATAAGTAAAGAAAAAATAATAAAGTGATTAATCTGATAATGAAGAGGATTAAAAGAAAAAATAATAGCAAAATTTAAATAGATAAAAAAAAAATTAAGATTATAATTCTGAAGATGAGGAAGATTAAAAGAAAAAACCAACCTAAAAATAAATCGAGAAGAAAAAAAAACAAGATGATGATTCTGAAGAAGAGAATTAAAAGAAAAAAACTGTATAAAAAGGAAAGAAAAAATAATAAGATAGTTCTGATAATGAAGAAGATTAAAAGAAAAAAGCAGGTTAAAAATAACAAGCGAAGAAAAAATAATAGGATGATGATTCTGAAGAAGAAAAGGATTTAAAAAAAAAAGCAGGTTAAAAATAATAAGCTAAAAAAAAATAATAGGATGATGATTCAGAGGACGAATAAGATTAAAAGAAAAAAGCAGGTTAAAAATAACAAATGAAGAAAAAAATATAGGATGATGATTCTGAAGAAGAAAAGGATTTAAAAAAAAAAGCAGGTTAAAAATAATAAACTAAGAAAAAATAATAGAATGATGATTCTGAAGAAGAAAAAGATTAAAAGAAAAAAGCAGGTTAGAAATAATAAGCTAAGAAAAAATAATAGGATGATGATTCAGAAGAAGAAAAAGATTTAAAGAAAAAAATAGGTTAAAAATAATAAACTAAGAAAAAATAATAGGATGATGATTCAGAAGAAGAATAAGATTAAAAGAAAAAAGCAGGTTAAAAATAACAAATGAAGAAAAAATAATAGGATGATGATTCTGAAGATGATGACAATTAAAAAAAATAATAAAAGAAAAAATAAACTATTAAAAAAAAACATAATGATGAATCAGATGAGGATCAATAAGAAGGATAAGCTTAAAAAAAAGATTAAAAAAATAAATTTTAATAAAAATAATTAGTTTAAAAAAAGAAAAAACACGACGATTCCGATGAAGAGGAAGATGATGAATAAATAAAGAAGAAATAAAAAGATTAATTAAAGAAATAAGAAGAAGATGAAGAAGAAGAAGATTTTTCAAAAAAAAAGGGTTAAAAATAAGCTCCTAAAAAATAATAGGAATAAAAGCAAGACTTCCCTAAAAAATAATAATAAGAAGAAATTTTTTAGAAAAAGTAGAAAAAGATTAAGATTAAAAGAAGATTAGGATGATTATGATGATGAATTTATTGAAAAAAAAGGCTAATAATAAAAAACTACAGGAAAAAATTTAAAGAAGGGTCCTATATAATAATAAGTGCCAAAATCTTAATTAATATAATAACCTAAAAAAGCAGTTCCTATAATTCCATCCAAAAATTAGAACTAGAAATAAAATTTATTCGCAATCGGAAAAGAGTCAGAATCAGAAAGTTCTTCTTCAGAATCGGAAAGTGACTAAAACGAGAATATATAATAAGAAGAAGAGAATAAAAGAAAAGAAGAAGAAGAGAAGAAAAAAAAAGAAGAAGAGGAAAAGAAGAAAAAAGAAAATACTAAGAAAGGAAAAAATAAAAAAGATAATAAAAAAAAAGATGAAGATCTTGAATTTTTACTTTCTGCAATTCAACAATAAAAAACAACTGAAGAAAAACCATAAGAAAAAAATGAATAAACTACTTTAAATAAAAAAGAATCCGAATAAATAAAAAAAGAAACCGTATAAGAAAGAAATAAAGAAAAAGATGAAGATTCATAAGAATCTGATGATGAACTATAACAAGGAGAAGGAGGAGAAAAAAAACTGACAAAAAATCAATTAAAAAAATAAAAATAAAAATAAAAAAAAGAAATTGGATCTACCCAATAAGAGGAAAAGCCAACCACAGCAGGAGCAAAAGGAAAAAAACCTTTAAATAAAGCAGCTTAATTGGCTGCAGAGAGATTAAAAAAAATTGAAGAAGAGAAATTAGAACAATAAAAACTTGAAGATGAATAAAAAAGATAAGAAGAAGAAGAGGAAAGAATGAGGTAATTAGAAATAAGTAAACAAGAAGAAGAAAAAAAGAAAAAAAAAGATGAAAAAAAAAGACTAAAAGAATAAGCGAAATTAGAAGGAACTTATGTTTCTAAGAAAAAGCTTAAATATGCAGAGTAGGAAAGAATTAGAATAGAATAATTCAAAAAAGAATAAGGAATTTAAATCGAGAAAATAAAAGAGTAATTAAAGGAAGGAGGAGATGTTAAAAATACACAAAAAAAGAAACTTTAAAGGGATATTTTCGGAAATCTTATCAGGGAAGAAGATAAGAATGAAAATGAAAATAATAATAATATTTAAAATGTTAAATAAATTCAAGAATTTGAAGTTGATAATTGGGAAATGTTGGTTGATGATGATATGGTGAAAGAATTAGAAAATCAAAATAATTAATAAAATAATGATAAAGAAAAACAAGACGAATATGAAGAAAATAATAAAAATGTTAAAATTTCCAAAAAGGAAATCGAAGAAGCTAAATAGGCTGAAAAAAAAGCCAAATATGCAGCTCAAAGAGAGGCTATTATAAATGCTTAATTAGGAAAGAAAAAAGGTAAGGAAAAAGTGCCTATTTAGCGTTCGCCAATTGTTTGTATTTTAGGGCATGTAGATACAGGAAAAACTACACTTTTAGATAAACTTAGAAATACTAATGTAATTTTTTTTCATTTTTTTTAAAATTTTTTATATTTAATTAAGGTTTAAGCTGGTGAAGCTGGCGGTATTACATAATAAATTGGCGCTACATTTTTCCCTGGCGAAAATGTAAAAAGAGAATGCAAAAAAACCGAAGCATTTTATCCTGTGGAACTCAAAGCACCAGGTTTACTTGTAATAGATACTCCTGGGCATGAGAGTTTCTCTAATCTAAGAAATAGAGGTTCTTCTCTATGCGATTTTGCTATTTTGGTTATTGATCTTATGCATGGTTTGGAACCATAAACTATAGAATCTTTAAATCTTTTGAGAATGAGAAAAACTCCGTTTGTTATTGCTTTAAATAAAATCGATAGATGTTATAATTGGGCTAAAGAAGAATTCGAATCTTCTTATGTTTCTCTTGAAAATCAACCTAAAGAAACTAAAGCTGATTTCTAAAATCGTTATTAATAAGTAAAATAATTATTTAATTTACACATTATTTTATTTTTTTAAATAATAATAGATTATTACATAATTAGCAGAAAATTCAATAAATGCAATGCTTTATTGGGAAAATCCAGATCCTAAAACTTATTTTCCAATAGTTCCTACATCAGGTGTAACAGGAGAAGGTATTCCTGATTTATTATCAGTAATAATAAAATATACAAGTTAATATATGAAGTCTAAAATGGTGGTAAAAGAAGAAGAATTTAATTGCACAGTCATGGAAGTTAAAAAAATAGACGGTCTAGGTTATACTATAGATGCTATTTTAATAGATGGTACTATAAGATAAGATGATAAAATAGTATTATTAGGTTTCACTGGTCCTATAAAAACTAAAATAAGAGCACTTTTGACGCCACATCCAATGAAAGAAATGCGTGTAAAAGGTGAATATTAACACCATGAAGTAATACATGCGGCTATGGGCATTAAAATAAGTGCACCTGATCTCGAAAACGCAGTCGCGGGTTCTTAATTATATTTAGCAAATACGCATGAAGATGAAGAAGATGCCATGGACTTAGTCATGAATGATCTCCATTAGGTTAAAAATAAAGTTAAATTATCTGAATAAGGGGTTGGCGTAGCTGCTTCTACTCTTGGGTCTTTGGAAGCACTTTTAAATTTCTTAGACAATTCGAAAATTCCCGTTTCTTATGTTTCAGTAGGGCCTGTAAGCAAAGACGATATAATGAAAGCTTTGAAATCGGTTTTGGCAGAAGAACCAGCAAGAAGAAAAAAAGAATATGCTTGTATGTTAGTATTTGATGTTAAAGTGTTGCCAGATGCGTAAAAATATGCTGAAGATAATGGAGTTAAGGTGTTTACGGCGAATATTATTTATCATTTGTTCGATTATTATACTAAATATTAAAAAGAATGTATAGAAGAAAGAAAATAAGAAATTGGAAAATTAGCTGTTTTCCCTTGTTAACTTAAAGTATATTATCTAATTTTTTTTTTTTATTTTTTTTTTTATAGATTGTTGCTTTCTTCAATAAATAAGCTCCTATTATTATGGGTGTAGACGTTGAAAGAGGCGTACTTAAACCTGGTACTCCTATTTGTGTTTATGATGATAAAAAACTTAAGTTAGGAACTGTCGAAACTATAGAAAGTAATAAAAAAACAGTAAAAGAAGCTAGAAAAGAAACTGGAAGTGTGGCTATTAGAATCAAAGGACCTGATAATATTATGGCTGGTAGGCATTTTGAATAAAAGAATGAACTTGTTTCTATTGTAAATTATTATTTATTTAATTATTATTCTATTTTATTTAATTTTATTTTTAGGTCACAAGAGATTCTATTGATGCTTTGAAAGAACATTATAGAGATGATGTAAGTAAAGATGAATGGCTGTTTATTAAAGATAAATTAAAAAAATTCTTTGGAATTCTTTGAAAATATAAAATATTTTTATTATTTTTTTATTTAATAACTATGTTATAAATAATTATTAAATTAATCAAATTTTTATTTTATATTTAAAATATAGAAGAATAATATAAAAATATAATATATATATATATATATATATATATATATATATATATATATATATATATATATATATATATAAATATGTATAAATAAATTATTTATTATTAATATTTTATAAAGAGAATAAAAAAATAACTTAAATATAATATTTTTAATTCAAAAAAAAATTAAAAGAAATCTAAAAAAAATACAAAAGAAATCTAAAAAAAAATGTAATAAAATCATACATAAATATTATTTGATATTCTCATAAACGAAGTATGTG
Source organism: Ichthyophthirius multifiliis (assembly GCF_000220395.1). Classification (NCBI taxonomy): domain Eukaryota; phylum Ciliophora; class Oligohymenophorea; order Hymenostomatida; genus Ichthyophthirius; species Ichthyophthirius multifiliis. Next base: position 48,460 of record NW_004086833.1, read on the forward strand.
TTTGCAAACAAATTGAACAACACCAACATAACTTAAAAAACCAGAGCGATTTTAATCCTGAAACTTCATTTTAGGCATTAAAACGTTTGAATAACCCTCAAATTTAAATGAATGACTTAAACGGAGATATACGATATGAATCATTATAGTATTTTTATAATTTATATAATGAGAAAATATCCTAATATGAATCATAGGCAATAATATAAAGATATAATTAAGTATCTAATTTATTAGACTATGATACGTTTTTGAAAATTTTGAATATAAATCCATCCAGTATTAGAAGAAGGAATTAAATTTTTTAACATTAACAATAATAAAATGTATAATAAGAAAATATTCCTCAAATTTCAGAAATGTGTTTATTTAGTCTTGCTAGTATTTTTTTACACGAATTGGATGTTCTGAGAATTAATGAAAATTACAAAGTAAAATTAGCTAATGAAGGATTTGATGCTGTAAAGGTATTTAAATAAATAGATTAAAATTAAAAATAATATATTGATTGCTAATAATTAAATAATTTTATGATTTTTACAGGAGGATATATTTTAAATGAAAGTGATTTTATCTATTTATTGAATAGAATCAAAAAAGAAAAGCCTTATCTTGGAAACAAACAAATATGTATTTAAGAATTTGTACTTCTTGTGTAACCTTCGCTTCCTTATAAAAGCGAAAGTAAAATTAAAGCTAATGTATAATATCTATTTAATGAGAACAATCTTGAAAAAAATAATTATGATCTTGCTGTTGAAAATCAAAGACTAAAAATGTAAAATGAATAATTAATAATGAATCTCAATTCAAATACATAATAATAACAAATATAATAATAAATATAATAATAATAAATATAATAACAAATATAGTAATAACAATAATAATAATAATAATAATAATAATAATAATAATAATAATAATAATAATAATAATAATAATAATATTAATATTAATAAAAATAATAATAATAACAACTTCAAATCTTTTCATAAAATAATACACTTCCAATAAATAGTTAAGTACATAATCTTTAATCTACTTAAGTTTTAGGTTAATCTATAGTATAGCCATAACCACTTTAAAAAACAATTCGTAGTAATATTCTATAAGTTTAATAATCTCCGATTCTTTAATAAAATTAATCTAATATTCTTTAACAAAAACCATCTGTTATATTAAAGGAATAAGTTCCTTTAATATAATCTTAAAAATAGCCTTTTATTTTATAAGAATAAAATAATTCTATTCTTTTATAAGAAAATCCAATATAAATATAATAATAAATAGCATAAGTATAATAATAAATTCCATTATTTTAATCTCCAATATAATAAAAATATGTTTAATTGCCATAATAACATAATTTAAAATAGGAACATGAAATTTTTTAGTAATAAAATTTATAATAGTAATCTTAAGTTTTTAAATATGATCCTGTAATTTTGAAATAACAGTAAAATTCTACTATATAATAATAACAACCAGTTATATAAAAATAAATATCTACAGTTCATTTATAATAATAACCTATAACTATTTAAAAATAGCTACCTTCCCACATATTATAATAAGAAAACTAAGTTTTTTAGTAATAAGAGCCTGTTATTTTTTAATAATAAGTACCTTTATAATATTAATATGGATAACATGTATTAGGGGATATATAGAATTTACCTATGTCTGTTAATAATTTTAATGAAAATCATGTTGAGAAAAGGAACCTTAATTCTGGTTGTTAAATTTATCATTTACCTGCAGATGCACAATCTTTTGTTTTAGGCTAAAATTTATCTCCTGATATCCATCATGATAATAATCAACATCAAGTATAATATGTTTAATAAGGGTTTGTTCCTTTAAGTTAAACTTAAGTATTATCTAATCCTTATCATTATTAATAGAATGCAGTATAATGGATATGATTAAGCATTTTTTATTTAATTTAATTATTATTTTAGAATGTTTTTTTTTTATATTTTGTTATCATTTTGATATTTTTATCTTAATTTTTTTTATTAAATTTTTATTTATATATATATTTATTTATGAAATTATAATTAAAAAGATAAATAAATTACACATAATTAATTTATTTTTTTTCAATAATAAAAACGAAAAAAAAAAGGGAAGAAAAAAAGAAATATAAAAAAAAATAAAAAAAATATAATTTTTCGATAAAAATTATCTCAAGCTAGTCTAATTACCGGCACTCCAATAAAAATAAGATTATCAGTAACTAATTTTTTTTTATGAATTAGAATTTCTTATAATTATTCTTATTAAATTGGTGGAGTAATCGGTTTTCCTTTTTTATTTTCTCTAACTCCTTCTTCTTTTTTCTAAGCACTGACTTCTTTCCCATCTTTATCAACTAAAACAACTTATGGCTCTTTAAATTTACCTAAACAAGCCCCAAAATAAATTTCATCTTAAAGTTATTAAACAAACGAATCAACAGCCACTGGCATATATTTACTTTCGACCGCCCATTAATTACAAAGTACCGAAGAAACCCCAAGTAAAGTCATAAGTGAGTTAAATTTAATTAATTATTCTAAAAGTGGTGTTTTTTCGCCTTCAGAATCTAAAGAGGAAGTTTTTTCAATCAAATTTTTTCTTACATTTATTTTATCTAAGACTATAACTGATTTAATATTTGAAATTTCAACACTTTCAATAAGTAATTTAGGAGAAAGTACATTTAAAATTGGAGCATTTCCATATATTAATAATAAACTTCCTTAATTGAAATATTTTTAGTATTCTCCAATAGATGCTATTCGATTATTTGAAGATGCGCCTTCCCATTTTAAGTTTGATTAGGGATTGTTTTTTTATTTTTCTAAAAGAAGTTGCTCGATATCATTTTTTTATAAAGGATTCTCGTTTTCGTCTTTTTTGAATGAATATTGTATATATTTTAATTTATCGCGTTAAATTCCTTAACTGTTAGATAATTATGGCTGAAAATTTATTGATTTATATCTTCTGGATAGTAAATATAAAGAAAAATCTCGAGATACTGCTGGTATTTATTTAAATACATTAAATGTATGTAAAGGAAGTCCAAAATAATCTAAATCAAGCAAAAATGTAAGAGATTAAATCCCACCTAGAGAACCTTACAAGGGACTTTCATATAAAAGAATTGTTCCATCATCTTTATTTCCTCCTTTTTTGGCAGCAGGAGCTTTATTTTCTTTCTTAGGAGCTTCTTTCTTAACACCTTTTTATTAAGCAGGTTCTTCTTAAATTAAGTTTTCTGGGGGTGGCTTATTGATTATATCATCTATTTAACTGGTGAAAAAAGAAAAGAAATTTTCTAATTATTAAACTACTTGTATATATTCAATCTCTTATTAAGAAACTAAGTCTTCGTAGTCTTTGTCATTAATTATGGGAGTTTTTACTAGTGTTTATTTAATAAGATTAAATTTGTTAGTTAAATTTTAGAGAAGAATTTAGTCTTCTAGTTCCATGCTTTTCCTGAAAATTTTACACTCGAAATTTCTGTCTTTTCCAGTAATAAAAATTGAAGCATAAATAAATCTTTTATCAAGTGAGTTTTATAATAGTATATGAGATGACATATTAGGTATTGTTTTTTATAAAATATCTTAAAATGATTCTTATTTATTAATAATATCATATATTTTCATTTATTATAGTTATTTTTTTATGTTCTCATCTTAATAGTTTGAATTTTTGTATGTGTGGTTTAAAAGTCTTGGGAAAGTGACGAATTTATGAACTCCTTTCATGGAGGTTTTTAGTGATTAAATTAAAAACTAGACATATTAATAATGTTGAAATTTAGTTAAATATTCAAAGGCTTTTCTACTTTCTAAAGATCCTATGTTTTCAACAATCTCATATGAGAATTTAGACAGATAATAAAAATAATTTTTCATATGTTTTTGATTTTCTTCTATTTTATCTTTATTGTTATCGAAAAACTACATAATAGTATTTAAACTATCTGTTTTATAATCAAATTAGAATTCATTTTTTTATTATTCTTCTTCTTCATCATCTTCGTCTTCATCTTCTTTTTCGTTTTACTAATCTAATGATTACCATATTTATTTCAATTGTTTTTTTTATTCGGCTTATAAACGCTTAGCTCTACAAAGTTCGATATTCGCATATATAAATTCTGGGTCTTCCTTTGGGACTTTGTTTATTATAGCAGTTAATATTGCCGCAGCTTTTTCAAAAGACTCTAATCGGTGGGGAATAGCGCATAATTATAATTCTATTTTTCTCTAAAGTTTTAAAAGGTAAGTTTTTATAGGTTCTTACATTTCTAATATCTAAGCTGTATTATTATTACTATTATTTGTTTGTTATTAGTTATTTTCTTCTTCTTCCACTTATTAGTATTATTATCCTGTCTTAATTTCAAATTTTCGTCTAATATTTTTAACTATTCCGCCTAAAATATATGTTTGAGCAAGTAAAATTCTTGTTTTTGTGTGTATGTTTAAAAGAGGAGATTTTTAACATTCTGATTCCTTATCTAATAAAAGAGAATATTTTAAAACGTTTTTTATATATTCGTCCATCTCGATTAGTACTTATTGGACTTTCACTATTATTCTAGAACAAGCATTTACACTTTAAATGTCAGAAAGATTCAATTATTCACAATAGACTACAAGTTTATTTAAAATACTTAATAGTTATTGATGTTATTATATATTTATTCCTGTGGATTTTTTGAAAAAAGATCTAGCATTAGTCAAATATTCGAAGTTTTTTTTAAGTAAATCTACTGAATATTCCTTTTTTAATTCTTTGAGGTGCACTTTGAATTATTAGAGATATAAAGTTCCTAATAATTCACATATATTAATCAAATTGCAACTATTTTAAGGCATTTCTAAAGAACCTTTGTATAAATTAATTAAGTGGTTCAAGAAATTTTTAATGTCTTCAAATTTGTTCAATTTTTTTAATGTTTTGCAAGTTTCATTTACCGAAATTTACCATAAAAAAACATCATTAATAAAATGATGAGCTTGCATATGTGTTTATAAAGAAAGTACATATTCTCCTTCTAAATAATATATGGAAGCTAAATAAGTATATATTTCTCCCAAAATTCTGCTTTCCTCTAATATTTAGGCATGCTTTAAAGCTTCTTAGAGGAAATCTTTTGCTTTTAAAAGTTCTCCAAAGTAGTAAAGTTCCTTTGCTAATTAAAGCCAGGCTTCATAGATAGGAATTTACGTTATTAAAAAGGGTTTTTTTATTTCTTCTAGTTGTTCTTATGTTTATATTTATGGATTTTTATTTATTACAATTCTTGATGATTAGGTTTTTTATAAATACTATTTTCTTTCTTATTCAGAAAGCTTTTAAATTTTTATATTCTGAAATATTTACTCAGCTTCTTAATTATAGCCTAATTAATATAAAATTTTAGAGAATTTAATTTCTGCCAAAATACTTAAATAATTATTGTTTAGAATTTCTTTCGTAAAAAATCTCAAAAATACTAATAAACTTACGCAATGAGTATGTAAACCGGCATTTTCTAAAAATTTTAAAATATAAATTATATAAGTGTAAGTAATTTCGGCTTTTTCGAATAAAAATTTGCACATTATATTATAATCTTCCCCATTCTTTACTTTTTCTAAAAATTCTTTTGAAAAGCTTAATTTAATCCATTCTTCAATAGTTTCCGGAAGTACATATTTTCCCACAAACTGTTATTATTATTATTAATTAATATTATCTTATTATTACTATTAATCATTTCCTTTTCCGCCTTTTGGTTTAATATTTTATTAACCAGCTGCAGTTTAATTTTACTATTATTAAGTATTATTATTGATAAAAGCTTATTCATCAATTTAATTTAAAGTTTTGAATGATAAATCTACAATTTTAATCAAAAAAAGTTTTGCGTCTAAACAAAATTGGATTTATTCATCATGATTTTAGCTTACCATAGCTAACATAGCATGAATTCTCATTAATCTTTCGAAATGTGCGCAATTTAAATATTCAGGATTTGCATCTTCTTCTCTAACTGTGAATATACTTTTCGTAGGTTTTGGCCGATTCTATTATTTTCGAGAGGAACTTTTCATTGTCATACGTGATTTCACACTTTTATTAGACGGCCTATTTATGGACCCTTGTATATTTCTAGAAGGTGCTTTTTGGCTTACTTTTATACTTTTTTTAGAATTTTTAGATACTACAGACTTCTTACCGCGTGTAGATCGTGAAAATATGGTCGAATTTCCGGCTTTATTATGCCCGTTTTCATCCTCTTCATCATCATCTTCATCTTCTTCGTCTATTTCTATGTTAATAAGAGTATCTGCGGCAGTAAATAACTAGTTAACAATTTAACTTCTATCTTAATTTTAATTTCTTAAATACCATTCAGCAAATTCAATATAGACTTCAACGATTTCTACAGAATTTTCTTTTTTCAATATTTCTACTGCTTTAGTATATGCTTGAAATTATTTAAATAAAATATTTGAATTTCTCGCTAATCTAATCCAAACTTTTGCCTGTAAAGATGCATCTGCTTCTTTCATATTAGAAATTGCCTAGAGTTCATTTTTTCCTTGCTTACTCATAAAAATCATTTTTGCTTCCCAAATAGGTTTTTGCATATTTTTGGGAATTAACTCAAAAACCATATCTGCAACGCTTTCTCCTAATTTAAATTCTTCATTTTCCAAAGCACTTTTGAATAAAAGCTGTGAAAATAAAATAATTAAATCCGGTTCTGATTTTTCTTTGAAATTTTTCAAGTAAAAAATCGTCGAAAAAATGTTCTTTAACATCGCCTTTCTATTTATCGCTGAATCTTGTAATTTACAGCATGCATTCCAAGCCATTTTAGCATTATCTAATACTAGAGAGTTCATATTTGCTTTATAGCCTTTATTTACACCCTCTACAGCATGTTAAAGAACATTAAAATATAATTATTCTTAACTTTAAGGCTCTTAGGATTCCGGATTTACTAATCTCATAAGGTTATCAGCATATATGTATTCAGCTAAGGAGTACCAGCGTAATCTGTTTGATGGGATATTACTTATATCTGCATTATCTTTAATTATTTATAAACAGTTCTGGATACATTTTAATGAGTATTTGTACATGAGTACATTTTCTTCATTTAAGGCTAATCTGGCTAATCTAGTCCAAAGTTCTGCATGTAATTCTAATTCAGTTTCATCGTTTTCCTTTACATTCCATTATTTTAAACTCTCGAATATTTTTTTTATTAATTCTTAATTTTATGGACCTTTTTAAGCGTTTGTAACAATTTCTATTTATTAAACAATTTCATTCAAAACAACTTCTAAAGATAATCCAGTTTCTTATTATTGTGCATTATTAGGTGCATTTTTGGCTCCTTTTTTATCTGTTGCTTTTTATTAAGCTGGTGCTCCTCCAGTTTTGGCTAAGCCTAAAGTTCTTGCTTTGATTGAGTTTACAAGTTTTTTAATATGAGAAGGTAAAGGAAAAGTTAATAAAATATCAGAAACTCTAGCTACTTCGTCAAAACTAGACTTCTATTCCATTATTTTGGCATATTTTATTACAATATCAGATAATATAGAAATTTTGCTATCTTTATCGTAATCAATTATTTATTTTCTTTCGATTTCTTTTAACATGTTTTTCATACTTTCGATTATTTCCTTTAGTAAATTTACAAGTTCAGGAAGTAATTTACTATCATTTTGGGGATTTTTGAAGACTTGGAGGAAGTTATTCCATATATAAATACCGCAATTAAATACAAGCCAACTTTAGTTAATTGACTCTGCCAATTTCATTCCTTTTAGGAAGTATTCAATTATTTTTCTCTTCTCACTTAATAGCTTGTTTTTATATTCTTCAGAATTTTTCATATTTGTTATTTCCTCAGTTTCACATTCTTCCTCATCGAATTTTACCAAATCCACAAACGGAACTTGAATATTTTCTTATTCGATTTTATCTATATATATTTATCCTAAAATATAATAGCACTCAATTTATGCCACTATCATTTCTTCAGCATTTTTAGTTTCCCAACTATCTTCGATTACAAAAGAACAGGCCTTTTAGCTGATTTCATCTTATTCCCATTCAAAAGCTAAAGATGCAATTTCAGCTACTAGTAGTTTTTTTTATTTATAATTATAAAGATTATTTTATTTGTATTTTATTTTCTCTTTTAGTATTTCTTCCTCTACTAAATCTTTTTTTGGGTTTAATTAATATTCTGGTTCTTTTAAACGAATTAAATTATTAAGGCTTTTTTACAAAATGTCTATTTTCATACTTTCTTTTTTAGAATTTTAAGCACTTTCGAGGTCCAAAATTACCCTTTCAATGACGTTTTGGGGATCTGCATTTGAATTTTATTTCAAATTAATACTATCTCTTAAATTCTTTATATATCTCTCAAGAGGTCTCTAATATAATCCTATATCTTCCTCATCATCTATTTTATTTGTGTTTTTAACATTAACACTTGGAATAGAATAATCTAGTGTACAAGCTTATTTTATATGCTCACTGGCTTGGAAAATTCCGTTTTCAGCCAATTCACATTTTGCTAATTCTAAATGAAATTAAACTCTCAATTAATGATCATTGCTTTGTATTTTTTCCAAATAATAACATGCAGTTTAGAATGCCTTATGTACTTATTTTCTTTAATTATCATTTAAAAAAGGCATACCTAGATTCCAGATTAAAACTGCGCATTCGTAAACTAGATCAGGGTCTAATGTTTTTGTGTTTTTATTTTCTATTGCGTGCATTGCCTTTTCGACCATTCTTAAAGCATTGATTCTTCGTTCTATTTATTACATTTTTAATTATACAATATTTAGTTTCATTCCACTTTTTTTGTCGATTAAATTTCCAGGCTTTTTTACTAAAAGTTCAGCCTTATTTAATTCTTGTAGGACATATTGTTTTTATTATGGCTATCGCTATTTTGATAAAAATGATACTATGTTTCCTGCCAATTCTAATAAATTGTATTACAAAGCTATTCTTCCACTTTCGGCTATTCTTTCCAATATCATAGGAGATAATTTTTAACTCTATTAACCTTCATTAAGATTTAATACTTGCACACTTAATTATTAAATTAGAGTTACAAGTTCTTTTTCAACTTATGCTTCTGGAATTACCCCACTTTTTAACATTTATAAAGTTAAAATAAAACGCCAGCCTTTATCTTCTTCGCCGGCTTTCGGAGGTCCGGTTTCTACATCTTTTTTTATATTATTTACTAGCGCAGCATTCTCTTTACATAAATGTACTCTTAGTCTAAATAAGGATTCTTAAAAATTACAAGGACCCTTTTTTTTAGTATTTTCCCATAATTTATCTAATACTTTTAAGGCATCAGCTTTATTATCAGCGTCATATAAACATTAGAAAAGTAACCATGTATATCTTTTTTTATAAAAAATAGATAATATATATATATAAAATAATTATATATTTATTTTTTACCTACAGCGCCAATTATAATCAGGCTCGTCTACTTCGTCAAATAAAGTATCTAATGTTTTGATGATTTCTGAAAAATATTTGGACCAATTTTTTTTTATTAAAAATCTTATTATGTTATATATACAAACAGAAACATTGTATATTAAAAATGAGTATTTGGTTTTATCACTATTTTTTATTATTTCAAGAGCTTCATTTGTATAAGAAAGCGCTTTTTGTATATTTTGAACCATTTCTTCGCCTTTTAAATAAATTTTGTGACCGTTTAATGCTATTAAGCGTGCTTTTACTAAAAGGGCACGAATGCACATTTATCCTTTAGATTTATTTCTTTAAAAAAATAAGTCGATGTAGTATTCAGAAAGAATTTCTTGATTTGGAATTGTTAAAGCAATTTCACAAAAATTTATTATTGTGTCATATGATAAATTTATAAATGATTCACGAATGTTACTCTTTATTTTAGAATCTGCTAATTTTATACAGTTTATGCTTTTCTCAATAAATGAATCGTCTTCTTCTTAACGATTGCGGTAAAAACAGGCTTCATTTAATAAATTATTTATTTCTAATTCTTCACTAAATGTAGTCATTTATTTAAAATAAAATATATCTATATTGTTTTTATTTTGTATTTTTTTTTTAAAAAAAAAAAAGAATTAAAATAATTATTTGTAAAATAAAAATATATAACTTATTTAAATGTCAAATATTATTTTATTTAAAAAAATAATTAAAAATCATTAATTATAAAAAAAAAAATATAAGTTTAAATATTTAAAGGAGAAACATATGTAAAAAAATATATAATAATTTAACGATATATTAAATATTTATAAATTAGTAATTAAAAATAATTATTATTTTGTAAATAAAATGTTTTCTTTTTTTATATATAAATATATATAGTAAACCAAATAATTTATGTATTAATGATAAAAAAATAATATTTCATTTATTAAGTAAGTTTACAGATAAAATAGTTATATTATCTTTAAGACAATATTATTTTGATTAATATAATTAGCCTATTAAAGTTTAAAATCTAAAAATTAATAAAATTAGCAAATTTTACTACTTTATTTTAAATTTTTATCTTGAAAAATAATAAAATATAAAAAAAATATACATTCAAAAATTCAAAACAATAAATTTATTTTATCTAGCTAACTCAATATCACAAATCAATATTTTATTTTTTGAAAAAAAAATTATTTGTATTTCAGTCATCTAAATCATTTTTATATTAAATTCTCAATTAAATCTCAATTTATTTATTACAAAAAACAAATTAAATTGATTTTATATTATTCTATTTTTAAAAATTAATAATATAAATTTTATCATTTTAGAAAAAAAAAATTATACAAACACATCTAATCTACTATTTATGATTCATTCGTTATTTTAATATATTTAATTATTTCATTCAAATCTTTTTAATTATTTAAAATATAAGATTTTTTTTATTAGTTACTTCATTTACTAAAAATATTTTATTTATAAAAATTTAATTAAATTTTTTCTTAAATACATAACAACTTTAACATTTTCAAAGCCATGTAAAATATTCATGATTAGAGTTATTAAAAATAATATTTTTTTATTTATAAATATATATTTTAAAGTTTGTAAAGAGAAGATATAAATTATTTTAATTTTTTATATTTATTTTTAAAAGAGTATTAAATATAATATTTTTATTTATATAAATATAATTAAATAACTAATTTATTCATATAAAAAGTTATTATTTATGAATGAATATTGCAAGTCAATATAAAAGTATCCAAAAGAAAATATTTTTATTTTATAAGAAAAAATAAAAATATAGATGATACATATTTTAATAAGAATTGATATAATTTTAATAAAAATAAATTAATATTTTTTTATTTTTATTTGTATGAATATAAAATAGAAAATAATAATAATAATAATATATATATTTATATAAATTTAAATATATATTAAATATATATAAATAAATATAATACATATATTTTTATGTATTTTAATCATTATGATAATTTATTTTTATTAATAAATATTATTTTTTATTTATATTATTTATATAACTTCAAATAATATAAAATATTTTTTTATTTTTAATGTTATTTGTTATTATTGTTTTAATTGATTAAAATATCTAGAATTATAGAAATTTATATAATAATTCTAATGTAAAAATTAAAAAATATGATAACTTTTATTTTATATATATTAAATGTTTTTTTTATTAAATAATTTATTTATCATTTTTTTTGTTATTATATGAATAATATTTTTGTATATTAATGCATTAATACATTATTTTTATTTTTTTGAAGAATATAAAAAATAAGTCGAATATGTATAAATATTGAATTTACCAATTATAATATTGTTTTAATTGAAACACTAACTAAAAATATATAATTATATATATTATTTTATAAAATATAAGTTATTCTTTATTATTAACAGAAAAAATTTAAAAAATAATAAAATATAATAAGTATTATATAAAATTTAATATAAATTAATTTTATTAAACAAATGAGCGAAAAAGTATTATAAGAATTTACCGCAAAAATATTAAAAGCTAAAAACTTATATGAAGCAACGAAAAATCAATGTGAATAACTAAAAAGAGAAGCAATAAAATTAGAAAAAGAGTATTTTTAAATTTCTTAAATACGTAAAGAATAGGAAATATAAGAAGAGAATTTGAAAAATTAATACGAAAACACCAAAAAATCAAATAAAGAAGAAAGCGATAAATCTTCAAAAGAAATTGAAGAGTTAAATTAATTAAGAACTTTAAAGAAAAAAATAAAAAGAGAAAAAGATATTTATGAAAGTGAAATGATTAAAAATTCTCTTAATTTAGAAGAATTAGTTAAAGAAAGAATTTAATTATAATAAATAGCTAAATAATATTCCGATAAATTAGAAAATATTACTGCTGAAAAAGCTGCATTATAAGTATAAATATATATTTTTAATATTATACTAATATTTATTTAAATAGGATGAATATGTAAAAACAAATAGCGCTATAGATGATTATTCTTTAAAAATAAAAGAATTAAAAGATGAAATGGATACTATGAAAGGTCTTATTTCTTAAAGTAATTAAGTCGGTGAAATAACAGTTTAAAATACTTAGAATAACTAAAGTAATAATGGAAATTAAAATAACATTTGAAATAAACAAATTATTAAGTTTAATGAATTTAATATTAATATAATTTATATATAATAAACATATATTTAATATAAATTAATTTTAGGTATTTTATTTTTATATTATAATTGATTTTTTTATTATTATTATTATTATTTTATTAATTTAAATGCTATATTAATTGCAATTTTAGATTTAGTATTATTAATAATATATTTATTATTTATACTTTAAACTTAATATTAAACATTTTAAAATAAAATTTATAAAATATATTTATGTACATTATAAATTTAACTAAATAAATGTGTATATTATTTATTAAAATAATTTTTTTTCATTTTGTTAATAATTTTTTTTTTTTTAATAAAAAAAAAAAAAAAAAAAAACTTTTTATTGTATAAATATTATAAAAAAATTATTACATTAATAAATACTAAATATTCAATAATATAATCTATGAATTTATTAAGTTGAAAGTCCTTTAGTTTCTTTCATATGAATAACGAAATAAACAAAACATAAAAATGTTAGAACTGAAAAAATGATAAAAGTTCCATAAAATTAGAAAATAAGAATTTTAAATTAGAAAGTCAAAACGATTAATCCATAAGACAGCCATCTCCATCCAATGCAAGTACTCATATCATTTTTATCTACAAGTTCTGCGGAATAAGGCATAACAACACCTCCTAAGCCAAATCCTTAACATCCCAAATATACAATTATGCAAATAAAAGACAAATAAAAAATATCCAAATAAGCAAATAAAGCGACAAAAAGAAGAGAAATAGAAGTCGATAAAGCAGAAATCATAAGTACTTTTTTTCTTCCAAATCTATCTATAACAAATATACTGGATAAAGTAAATAAGAAAATAGATAAACCTTACATAGCTTAATATAATAAAACTATTGAATTGGAATCAGTATTTTCTTTATATACAGCAGATGAAAAAGTCATGACACCATTCAAACCGTTTATTTATGATGAAATTTAGACTATTATTCCCAAATACATTCTTCTTCTGCGACTTCTTTCTATTGTTTTTTCATCTATTTATGTTTCTTGTTATGTTAATTCTATTTATTAATGCAATCCATCTTTATTATTTATTTATGGATAAATATGAGGTTATTTTAATTCTTCTTCTTCTTAAATAAAATTTTTTAGTTTATTTTTTTCTTTTTCTTCAGTATATTATAATTATTCGTTATTTTCTACTATTTTATCTTATTTTTAATTTTCTTATTAATATTCTTCATCTTCGCTTTCTGAATCAGTATTAATTTCATCATTATTTACTTAATTTTATATAATATAATTATTATATTCTTACTTCACAACATCACTAGTGTAAATTCTCTAACAAAATTTTTTCAAAGATTTAAATTTTCTTTAAGATACAAGCTTTTGCGGAGTTTCTTCTGTGAAAATATATAACATAAAATATAACCTTATTAAACAACAAATTAAAGGAAATCCCATTACGATTCTCCAGGAAAAATAGTATTCAAAATATGTTTATGAATTCATAGTTTCTTAATATAATTATATATCTTTTTCTGTTATTTTCGGGTATATAGGCATTATGGATTTCAATATAAGTCCTATAAACATGCCAAAAGTTTACAAAGATTGAAACAAAGTACCTGTTTAACCTCTTATGGCTTACGGCGTGTATATTTTTACATATAAAGGTATTATTGCACAATTTAAGCCTACTGCTATTCCGGAAATAAATCTTCCTAACATTATATTTTATAAAGAAGAATTCATCGTTATTTATATTGTTCCAATTATGCCTATTAAATCTATTATTAATAAAGATTTTCTATAACTATTCTAAAGTATTCGTAGAAATTATGTCGTATAAATAGCTCCTAATATACATCCTAGAGGATATAATGCGGCTATTAAACTTGTATAAAGTGCTATGTCATATTTAGATAACCATTAATTTAAAAAACATATATGTTCTTGTGATGAATTAAGTAGAGTATTGTTTAGACCGAAAAAATGCCCTCCTAGACAAGCTATTATGGCCCTTAAGTATACTTAAGTTTATTTTATTTAATTTTTTGTCGATTATGTCATTATATTTTTTTTAAATTTTTTATAGTAATAAAAATTATTATGTAATTTATATATTATTTATTTTTTATGAAATAGATTTATTAAATATAATTATGAACATTAAATAATTTAGTTCATTGTTTTATTTGAATTATATCAAAAATTATTTAATTTTTTTTAAAAAATATAAGAGGAATTTTAGAATTAAATATTAAAAAAAAATTAATTAATATTAACTTATTTTTTAAAAAAAAATAAAAATAGGAAATTGATTTATAACATATAATATATAAGAATTGACATTATATAATTAATCAAAATAAATTATTAATCTTAAAAATATGCATTACATTAATTTATTAAATAATATACTAAAATTTAATTTAATAAAATACTTATTAAATTATATAAAATTTAGTTATAATATAAATTTAATAAATAATAAATAATAAATAATAAATAATAAATAATAAAAAATATATAATAAATAATAAAAAATATATAATTAATAATAAATAATTAATAATATTTAAAAAAAAAAAAAATTAATAAAAATAATTAATAAATTTAATAAATAAAAAATATAAATAATATAAAAAATATTTAATATATATATAAAAAAAAAA
>NW_004086831.1:0-4130 GCF_000220395.1 Ichthyophthirius multifiliis
TATATTTTATAATATATATAAAATTTAATTATAAATAAATTTAAATTTATATTTAAAAATAATAGAATTAGTGAAACAAAAATATATATATATATATATATATATAAAATATATATATATATATATATATATATATATATATTTTTAATAATATAATTATATAAAATATTTAAAAATTATTTAAAAAATTATTTTAAGAAATTTATGTACTATAATAAATATAAATTATTTTCTTTTAATTCGTTTTAAATCACATTAATAACAAAATAATAATACATTTTATTGAAAAAATTAATAAAAAAAACTTAAATATATAAAAAATAAAATAATATAGATATTTTTTTTAATAAATTATATTTAAATTTTATAATTGTATATATATATATATATATTTGATTATCTTTTTTAATATTATAATAAAAAAAATAAACAAAAATTATATTAAAATAAAAAAAAAAGAATAAAATTTTCTATTAAAATTATATAAAAAAAAATATAAATATATTAATTTTTTAAAACTTTATATTTTAAAGATATATAATTTATATCGAAATAGATTAAAATTATTTTATTTTATATAAGTATAAAATTAACGAAAAATTAATTTTATACGTATTTTTTTTTTAAATATATAATTTGTTACAAAAATAATTTTATAAATGTTTATATTTATATTTATTTTATAATTATTCGAATATATAATTTTATAAATGATTATTTTCATTTTTTGAAATTTAAATATTCAATTATAAATGATTAATATATTATTATGATTATTTTTCTGATTTAATATATTTTTGATTTTGATATATAATCATGTTTTTTTAAAAAAAATAAGATAAATATTTTTTCCTCTATTATAATATTTCTAATTTGATATTTTTTAAATTAATTTTATTTTAACTTAAAAAATATAAATATTTAAATTTATATATATATCTTTTTTTTTATGACATAATTTAATGTTAAAATATTTTAAACAAAAAAAACTGAATAATTATAAATGAAAATATGAATAAAAATATTTTTTTTATTAAATAAATAAATAAATTTTTAAAGATGTGTTTCTAAATACTTTTATAATTTATCTATTCCATATAATTAATTTTATTATATTTAGTTATTTTTTTATTATTAATTAAAAAAAATATAATTAATAAAAAAATATATATTAAAAAATATCTTTTTTATTTTAAAGTGTAAACATAAAATTATCAATAAATTAATTTTTTTTTTGTAATAAATTTTTTAATAAAATTAACAAAAATAAAATTGTATTATTTTAAATAAATATATATAAAAAAATTATTCTGATAATTTACAAGTAAAAAATTAAATATTATGATTTAAAAAATTAGTTTTTTCATATTTTATTACAAGATATCTATTTAACATTTATTTTATAATAATTATATACTTGATTAAATTCTAATAATTTTTTATTTTAGTTTTTGTGATAAATGTATTTACATATAAAAAATCTTTATTATTTAGATATAAATAAATACTATTAATTATTCCTATATATCATTAAATATATCAAACAAAAAATATGAAAAATTAAAAAAGTTTATAAATTATAATTTTGTTAATAATATTTCTATCATAATTGGTATTAAGAGTGAATAATCATATATGTAATCATGATGCCGAATTTAATTTTTCATAATTAAATGACCAAATACAATAAACACGAAGAATCTTAAAAGAAGAAGATCTTAAAAAACCAGAAAAGAGAAATTTATAGAATAATAACACTTTGAATCCGAAACCTATAAGAATTACTTTTTATTATCCTAAAAATGAGCTAAATTAAATTTAAGTAGATTAATAGATATATTCTAAAGTAAAGATTGTAGTAATATAGTTGTTGATAAAAAATACAGAACTGATGGTGAAAATAATTCTGATATACATATTTGGGTTGCTTAAAGTTCAAAAATATAAGGTTTAGCTAATGCTATTTATTGCTAGTTAGATGATACTTGAAAAGAGTTAATTATGGCAGAATTAAGGTGAATATGAGTTTGCTAGATAAATAATAATCTAATTTTGGATTTAAATCAGATTTTAATAATATTTTGCATGAATGCTTTCATATTTTAGGATTTTCAAGTGGCTTATATTAATTTTGGATAAATCCTTAAACCGGAGATTACTATGATAATGAAATAGATAATTTATAAGAAAAGTATCTATAATTGGTAAAAATACTTTTATTATGTCTACACCTTGCGTATTTGATATGCTAAAAAATATTATGCATGTCCTATTTAGAAGGAATGTAATTAGAGAACAATGGAGATACTAAATTTATTGGTTCTCATTGGAAAGAATTAATCCTCTTTAATGAATTGATGGCTGCCGAGTCTTCTGGAAAAGACTCTCAATTGTCTGTTTTTACTATTGCTTTATTGAGAGATACTGGTTATTATGCCGAAGTAAATGAAAGTATGGCTGATGATTTTTAATCGGGAAGAAATAGAGGATGTGATTTTGTTCTTAAAGCTTGTTAATCTGATACTTAATATCCAGAATTTACTTAAAAGAAATATTCTCCAGATTAATGCACTTCGAAGAATAATGGTTATGGAAAAGTTAAATAAATTGATTTATATGATAATTGTAAAACAGTACAAAATACATTTTATTGTGAAGATTCAGATTTGAATAATTATGTCAATAATTTTTCTTTTTAATATTTTGGAGTTAATTCTAAATGCTTAAAATCTACTTCTATTTAAGGAAATAATAAATTTTAATATAGTAATGCTCGTTGCCATTTAGTCTAATGTTCTCCTGATTCAACTTAAATTACGATAACTTTTACTCAGTAAGCATTATAATTATTACTCTGTACAAAATAAGATTAAGGAAAAGAAATTTAAGTCGTGAAAGGATAACCAGAATTTGGTTACATTACTTGTCCTGATAATTATAGAGAATTTTGTAATTATACACCTGAATGTCCTAATTATTGTTCTCGAAAAGGTATTTGCATACTTGGATAATGTCGATGTTCATCAAGGTGGTCGGGAGCTGATTGTAATATTAGTTTAAAAAATTGCCCTTATTTTACTTTAGAGGAAGATCCCTAAAAATGTGTTTAATAATGTCCTTCAGATAAATTTCCAAATCCTGATAAAGTATGTAGAAGTAACTGTCCTAAAAGTTTTTACTTTAGTAATTATAGAAATGATTGTGTGGAATGTAATTATTAGTGTTTATCATGTTCTGGCCCTTCAAAAAATTAATGTCTAGAATGCGGTATTTCAAAATATTTAGAAGAAGGATAATGTGTAAATTAATGTAGCAGTAACTTTATATTAGTAAATTAAAGAAAATGTGTAAAATCAGTAGATTAAGGATGTGAATAAGAATGTGAGAGATGTGATTCTGAAAACAAAGTAATATGCACTAAATGTAAAGATTAGTACTTCCTTAACTTAAAGACTGGTAAATGTGTTGTTGCTAACAATTGTCCTTAAGAAACATTCGCTAATGAGGAAAATAACACATGTTAAATATGTGAACTTACAGGATGTATATAATGTATTTCTTAAACTGTATGTTAAGTGTGTGATGAATAATTAGGATTTTTTAAAAAAGGTGATTAATGCGCTAAATGTCCTTAAGGATGTTAAAAATGCTCAAGTGATCTATAGTCTTGTACTGTTTGTTATAGTGGATTATTTTTATAAGAAAGAAATTGTGATATTGATTGTCCTTCAAATAAATTTTAGGATTAAAAAAAAAGAGAGTGTATTCCAATTTCTATATGTAAGAGGTTATTTTTATTTATAAAATAAATGTATAAAACAATGTCCTAAATATACTTTTAATAAAACAGCAAATGCATACAATGTCCTTAAGGTTGTTTAATGTGTTGGACTAAATCTAAATGTATTTAATGTGATAGTTAACACGATTTGGTTCATATATATAATACAATTTTTAATTGTTAAGTAAACTCAAAATATATAAATTAATGCATCTCACCTTGTTTAACTTGTTTACCTAATAATAAATATTCATGCTTATCATGTTAACAGGGGCTTTTATTAGATAATTAATGTTATGGTGATTGTCCTGACACTTTTTATCCTGATTATGATAAATAAGCCTGTATT